>NC_086253.1:22414082-22499082 GCF_021018805.1 Prinia subflava | reverse complement strand
CTGGTATCTGTCAACTGTCTCTCAGACAAACCTATATCTTGCCATATCCATGTCTGCCAGGTACCTGCCCAACTTAATTGTTTTTTTTACTCTTGGGTTAAAAATAAGTCATTTCTAAGGTTGAAATAGGATGTGCTGCTAAGCAGGTGCTCACCTGTATTCAGTGCCTTCACTTTACAGTATTACGGCGGATCATTACCATGCCTTGTTAATTCTGCTAATTCTTCTTCCACGATGTGGCGTTCACCTAAAACTCATCTTTTAGAAGCAGGGGGGAAAAGTTATGGCTCATTTCCATACAAATCTAACTTTCGTGTTGCTAGGGATGGGAGTAACTGTTGGGGTGACCTTTTGCTTTTATTATCTTAACTGTTAGGAACTAAAGGATAGAAAGAAGAGATGGAACAGCTTTTAAGATTTTTTGTTGCTCTGTGAGACAATATGTGAGATCCAGGATACTTTGGGATCAATTATTCCCTTTCCCTAATCCTTCTGTGAATGACTGAAAGAAAAAGATTAGATATCTTGAGAAAGCCCAAAAGCCTTGTTCAGCACTGCACAGAAGCAGGCTTGCTTTTCCAGATAGTCTTCCTGTCAGAGAGTCAGCTGGCAGTGAGGTGAAATCCAGAAGTGATATGTGAGAATGATGCTGAATGCATTGTAAACTGTAATGTTACATGACATTGTATGGAAATATTATTAAATTATGCGGCTGCAGAAATTTAGATCTAGATCTTGCCTTTCATCATGTTTTGTTTTGAATACATTTCTTAAAGGAATACTGTCTCAGAGCTAAATACTCTGTAAAAAAAATAAAAAGCACTTTCTGCTTCAGTTTTGCTTTACTTCCTGCAAAAACCCCCTTCTTCTCGCTTCATCTGATAAGGTCAGAACCAGGTCATTACTGCTGGTGTCTGTGGGTGCCTCAGTTCCAGGAAAGCTTCCTAGTTACGAGTGCTCGTGGTAAGTGAGGCTAGGGAAGGAAATTGTGATCTGCTTTTTGCATGAGTGCTGGGTTTGTCTCTGTGAAGTCTCTAGAATGCTGCTAAGACTCGTTCGCTCAACTGGGAGAAGCTGTGTTACAACTACTGTGCTTGAAAGCTGAGTACTGAGCAAGAAAAATGCAAAAAGAATCAAATTCTCAGAATTGCCAAAGACAGCTCTAGACTCCATCAGCTTGATAAAGCGTGGGTTTTTCTCTGAAGGAGGAGGTGGGGTGGAAATGAGAAGTATGCACCAGGGAGCTTCTTGATCAAACTCCTCATCTTTGCATCACTGACAGCTGCTCCCCTGAAGCATGTGCATTTCAGACCACAAATAAGGAAGTGTTCTAGGCAGAGCTAGAAACCTGAGAGAGCTCCACTGGAGATACTGCCCTTCCCTGCCTCAAACCTGGCTTCTGTCTGGTTGGTAAGAGTTACCTCAATGCCTGCCCTGAATTAGACAGGCAAGATGAGTTACATTTTTCCTCATCTTCAGCCAGCTGAAGCTGCACTCAGAGAAATCATAAACCACAGAATAGAGTGTTTGATTTCTCTGTCAGGAGACTACCTACGCAGCAGCTGTGGTAGGTGTAACAGCAGTTGTGAGGAGGAGGAAATGTAAAAGCAAGGAACACTCTGATCACGATCATTATAGCTAATGAGCTGGAGAACCTGCTGATGGCCTTGGCAGTGGCCCTTAATACAACACGTTGAAAGATGCAAGGCTGAAAACCATTGTTTTTAGCCATGGGAATGGTCAGGGGAGATCTATTTGCCTATTCTTTGCTTGTTGCTCCAGTCGGAAACAGTGAAATATTGCTCTTAATAGTAGATTGAGAGAGAGATCAATGATCAATTACACATTGCAATTTTCTGCTGTTTTTCTTTTTATGTCAAGAAAAAGACATTTCTTTCTGTAAATGTATTTTTAAAGTCTTTAGGTTTAAGACAATATTGTTGATTATAAAATGTAAATATATTCATAAACATATGAGCGTACATGCGTTGCCATGCTTACCAATATACTCAGATCCAACTGTGTGACATATCTATATATCTATCTGTGTGTGCACACAGAAATGCACCCAAATGCTTTGTTATTTACTATTGCACTGACAGCTAATTTAGCTAATAAAAAATGCATCAACTTCTGCACTTGTGCCTTTGCCAAAGGTGAATCTTTTCAGCACAGATCACTAAATATCTTTGTGTATTTTCACAGTAACTATTACAACTACACTTGAATACCAAAGGTAAGAACCCTCTGTTTCTGCCATCCTCCATTAAACTACCATATTAGCAGCTGTCCTGGAAAAAATGAATGAGACGTCCCTCAGGTGTTGAAACACACTTCACATATATTGTGGTTTAGGAATGTTATTTTCTAACTCAGTTGTCCCACTAAAACCACTCTGCAGCTCACTTCCCCTCATCTCCAACTGGAAACACAAAAGGCAAAGATCATGGCTTGAGATATGAACGATTTAGTGGAAACAGCAATGAGATAAGAAAACAATAACAAAAGGTATAGGCAAGGGAACAATTTACATGGAAAGCCTGGGACTATACTGACTGGCTCCTCCCCACCACATTTTCTCCCCACTGGATGGAACACCCTTTCTCCTTTGAAGCAAGAGTCCCTTATCCCTGTGCCTGGCAATGACCTGAGGTTGTGTAGAATAATCTCTTAGCCATGCCCACACAGCTCCTGCCTCATCCCCTCACAGCTCTTGCAAAATATTAACTCTGTCCTGGCCAGAACCAGGACAACATACAACAGCTGTCAATGTATTTCCATACTGCTGTCAGAAGGTTGTGACATTAATTACCCTAATTTTAATTTAGATTGGGAGTATGAACATTTTATTCAGAGCATATATTTGCGTTCAGAGGCAATGTTGTTCAGGTAAGAGCATGCAAGAATAAGGCTCTGGAGACACAACTTTTCTGTCTTTTCTAATGACACCTCCTTACTAATTTGCATGGTGGTAAGAAAGAACTGTTTATCCTCAGCTAAAACAGAGAATGTATAGTGCTTTTAACAAAGCTCTACTTGCATCAACCAGTACTTTTAAGAACACTACTTGCACAAGCTATTATTTTCAGCCGCTGTAAAATACTATATGATATATATCCTATTTGAGAAGTCATGAGGATTAACACTTCTGAAAGTGCTTGATTCAATGGCTATTCCCTAAACAGTGGGAGCAAAGAATAACTGAAGAAATTAAAGTGGAAAAAGTGTCTTGGTTTGGAAAGACAGGTGTCTGCTAAGGAAGGCAAGAGGCTCCCTTGCAATGGAGAAAGTAAACCCCCTCTCTCAGAATTATTATAATTTTGAAATTAAGGGGCTCTCAGGCAAAGATATGAGAATACAAATAACAGTTCTTTACTAGGAAAATAAAATAAAAATGTAATAGTATAAAAAAGCAAACAAACAAAAAAAGAGAACACTGACAGAGTCAGAATACAACCTGACATCTTGTTGGTCAGGGTGTTGGCAGCAGTCCAATCAAGTCCTGCAGGAGTGACAGATGTGGTTCCCTTGAAGCAATGATCCTCTAGAACGGTTGTCGCTTCCTCTGAAGGTCCAGAGATGGGTCCAATCTTCCACTGGGAATCCAGTGGGAACAGGGTGCTCTGCTGTTCTGAGTCTCAGATTATATCCAAGTAGGAATGCTTGGCTCCTCCCCTTGGGTGGAGCACCTCACAATGGGATGATGTGGTGAGCCTTAATGGCCCATTAACAGAAGATATCTCCCTGAGGGAGGATGGGTCATGGACGAGATGAAGAGCACTGCCCCACCTGGTTTTAACAGATGGTAATAGAATACATACTTTTGCTTACATCGTGCATTGCAACCTAAGACAGCAAATAAGAGCCAAATCACCGTACCCATATGTAAAATGAAGGTATTGGAGCATTCAGAAATATGGTTTTGTTGATGGTTATCCTTGAAATCATTGTTGAGTAGGGAAGTTTTTGGCTAAACTTTCCCTTGGAGGCTAAAGAAGCCTGCCTCAAGGAGTGACTTTCTGTGTGTCCTGCCCTTGTGACCATCTGTCTTTCCCTGGGATGGGGCCACGTAGAGTCTGGGCAGACTGACTGTGCAAGGTTCACTGGCCTCTCTCACACCAAAGCTGAACTTCAGTCCTGGAGTGGTTAGGGCAGAATAGAAGCCACGTATTTGTAGCACAAAGCAAAACTGTAAGTCATCTACTGCAACACCACTGTTCTCTGCCTGTTTAAGGGGAAGCAGCACTGTATTCTCTGAATCAAAGGCAGCATTAATAGATTTCATGAATGACTAGGGACAGAATAGTGTTCTATCTGGGGAAATTAGAGACAGATAGAAACCTAGCAGTTCTTGGATGAAGTGCTGCAATTTTATGAAGAAAGAAAGAAAGAAAGAAAGAAAGAAAGAAAGAAAGAAAGAAAGAAAGAAAGAAAGAAAGAAAGAAAGAAAGAAAGAAAGAAAGAAAGAAAGAAAGAAAGAAAGAAAGAAAGAAAGAAAGAAAGAAAGAAAGAAAGAGAAAGAAAGAAAGAAAGAAAGAAAGAAAGAAAGAAAGAAAGAAAGAACGAAAGAAAGAAAGAAAGAAAGAAAGAAAGAAAGAAAGAAAGAAAGAAAGAAAGAAAGAAAGAAAGAAAGAAAGAAAGAAAGAAAGAAAGAAAGAAAAGAAAAACTCAGTGTCTTAAAGCCAACTGCTCTGGACGGTTTTTTTTTTTTTTTCCTTGAAAGTGCCCAGTGTTATGCCCTGAGCTGATGCTAGATCAAATTCACACAAACTGGTCACTATTACCCAAACATTTTATTTACTGTATCAATCTCTGACAATCAATGCCCCAAGGACAAAATAAAATAATCTTGGTATCCTGCATCCCATTAATTCTTTTAATAAAAAAATAATAGACATGTCAAAGACTGCACAAAAGTTAATGAAAGTTCCACATCAGCAACTGCCAATGATTTTCAGTACACTGCCTTTGGCCATCTGTCTTTGTAAAGAGCTTTGAGATCCTTGAACACATAAGGTGATTCACTTCTTCTTTCTGAGTGACAGTGTAGCTGTACAGTTAAAGCCGACAAGTTGGTATCCAGTGATTAAAGAATTTAAGGCACAATCTTATCTTCTGGTGAAATGGACGATAAAACTGGAACAATAAGGTAGATGACAGGTAACTGGCAGGGACAACACATGGTGTATGGCTAAAAAGATGAAAACCTCTGTCAAAGAAATTGTAAGATAGAACACTTTGATGCACTCCCTTCCTCTCTTACAGTCTGAGAAGCATGTAGGCATGAAACCCCCTATGGGTGCAAGGGTTGTCACAAGAAATTAACAAGAGTATGACAGGCTGACTCTTATCCAGCAACATTCAGATTATCATTGTCGTCATTGTTTTCTAATGAAACACTCCCATAGAAAATTAGAAATTTGATTGTGCATATCCCAGTCTACTGCCAGGCAATTTTAGTGCAGGTATACCTAGGGTATTACTGGGCTTTGGCTCATGCCACTGCTGCCTTCCTGAAGAGGTCTTTAAATGCCATCACTGCTGAACTTAGTAGCACAAACAGAAAGTGCAACTAAAAATATTCTTTGCCTGTTTTCCTTCTGTGATTGTGGCTTTACAAAAATGTTTTCATATTTAAAAGAATCTCTCATCTGTCTTCAAGAAAGGCACCCACACAAACAACAGGAGACAGAAATTATGCAGAGAAAACAGAGAAACTCATAAGATATTCTAGCAAAGGCAAGTTATGAGTGAGCTCAGGAGTGAGAGGAAGATTACAGTTAAGCTGCTTTCATGCAGGTATTTGTGAAGAACAGTAGGTGTGATTTTAAATTGCTGGGATCCTTCCAATTACCCTTTTGACAGTTTTTCTGAAAAGCATAATTTCAGTGCTCTGAAGTGATAGTACTGTCATCAATGTTATCATAAAATTTGGAGTGAAGGTGCTGGAGGGAGAAGTTCCTACAAGTACTGACCTACTGGCTTTGTGGGTTGGCCATGTTTGTAAGACTTCCTTTTTTACACCACAATTCCTGTTGATAACTATGACTTTATGATTTATGCCCTCATGCAGCTTTAAATTGTTTTCAGAACTGTATGCACTCAATTATGTATTTGTTTTTTAAATATCATGAAAGGTAATTCCTCCTGTTTCTGCTTCTATAAGAGATTCCAGTCTTAATCGTACATTAAAATGACAACTCCTCTCATACGGAAGAGCTCAAAGAATCAGATTGCTGAGCACATTTCAGGGTACTTGGCACAATTACTGGGTCCTGCACTAAATGCATGCCAGGATGTATTTCTCTCCAGAAGAGACACTAGGGGTTTCCAAGGGAAGCACTCCTGCTTGCTGGCAGAACTGGACCATAAGGGGCACTGTGCAGGCTGTTTAAACCCACTGCTCCATTAGCTGGCATCAAATTTTGATGCACTGTATCCTGCCTACACTTGTCATTTGCTAGCTCACTTTGGCAGCTGCTGCCTCCAGTACGATTTCACAGCCAAGGAACACTTCTGAACCCAGTTCCTATCATGTAAAAGAAAATGTAGACAGATGTTGTAATCAGGCCTGCAGCTATGGGAGCTACCAGAATGGGTGACAAGCTATATTTGCTTTTTCACTCAGTGTGCAAGTTAGAAGTACAGACATCCTGTACTTCCACTCCACCTCCCTCTTTCCCTCCCTCAGCATTATACAGTTCCCTAAAAAGTAAGACAAGCTTGATTGGAATCTGTGAGCTCAGGGAGCTGCAATCCAAATTCAAAAGTGTTATTGATGGTTAGTGAGAAGCATTTCACTTGTGAATGTGGAAAATGCTGCTTTCACTTCATTGTTTCCAAATTTGTCCTGCCATATAGCAGTATAGAACGGGAAATGTAGTTGGGCACAGAAGAGCACTTTCAGCTTGGTGGATGTGGTGAATATTTCTGGCTCTGCCCACCCTTCTATTGCCAGCTTCCCTGGAAATGGGTAAGGCCTGGTGTCCCTTGCTCAAGTTCCTGTATCACACTCTCGTGGGCAGGTACCTGAGCCACTACTAAGCTGTCAGGGATCAGTCTCAGTCTTTTGCTCCAATCTGATGAGCACCATCTATTTGGTCTGCCTTTTAGTTACAATGTTGTTTTATTTTGTAATAAAGAGGAGAATTCATTACTGTGAAAGTCAAAATTATGACACATGAGATAATTTAGAGAAGACTTGATTAACCTCCTCTTTCTTTTCTAATTCTATTTTCTTTAGCTTCAGGTATCACCCTATGAAATACCAGCACTTCTGGATGAAAGAAGACACGTATCATGTATGATGATACACAACAGAAGCAAGCCTCCCCATTTCCAGCTTGGGGAGCTACGTTATACATCTTTTCATGGGAATGCCAATTATGCATTTCATTTGACAAGCTCCATTACTTCCATCATAATTACTTGGTATTAAGAAAATATGAACGATGGACAAACATGTTTTGCTTCATAAACAACTTGGATAGCAGAGTATAGATTTCACATCTATTTCCTGTTTGTTGAGGATTCATACTCAGTTATATGGTTGCAATATAATCCTTGTGATAATTATATTTTTTTACCAGGACAGAAGTTTATTTTATATATTCCATTGGATAAGAAGTCTGTATAAAGCTAGGAATTATCCTCTACTTTAATGGAATAAGCACAATTTTCAATTTACGTAATGCTCTAGATGACTGAGATGCCTAAAAGATACAGCTTCTGGCTGTTGAGAAGGGTGGCCAAAGTATTACAGAAGGAAAGGATTCTGCAGCAAGCATATTAGTTTCTGCAGTAAACCAAGAAGACCATTATAATTTGTGCAATATATTAGTGCTGAAAGAAAAAAATGTGGAAAAATACTAATTTGGCTTCAAATCACAAAATCATTATTACAGGTTTTTAATAAGTCATTAAGACATTAAATGGGTTTGTACTTTTTGAGAAATTGCATTTCCATCTTTTGTTCTAGCTTGGGTCATTAGCATTCCAACTTATTATTTCCTGGAACCTTTCCTTACTTTCCATTTCCTACTGCTCCTCTGAGTGCAGTGGAGCTGTTTGGGCTGAGCAGGGTCCCAAACTCTTCTGGTGCTAACACATGATTTGTGGGTACAGCTTAGCCATCAATTACTAGGCAGAGACAGAAATTGCCAGGACTTCAGGCTCCCTTGTGCTAAATCCATCAGGACGAACAGATTGTAAACTGCCCATTGCAAACATGATAGGCAGCAATTTAGCATCCAGCTAATTTACCAGCTAATCCATTACCTCCATTCCTTACATTTGGACAGCCTTTCCCTCCTGAAGCTTTCTGAAATTGCATTTTCCAGTCTACACTGAGCAGTTCAGATTTAATAGGAATAGCTGTGAACATTAGCTTCTGAACGATTTGAGGGCATATGGAATTTTTTGTATTTTGTTGGATAAATCTGAAGCATTTGTTTATATTGTTTTTTATTTTACTGTCTTATTAAAAAATAAGAGAAAAATGCTTGATTTGGAGGCTTTTTATTGTGTGTCTGTGATAACAACAAAGCTTCTCAGAAGCAGAGTTTTTTAGAAGTAGAGTGAGCTTTTAATGAGCTTTTCAGAAGCAGAGTTTTTAATGCAGCCTATAAAGTAAACCTCTCACAATTTGCTTCTTGGTTGATTTTCTTTATTATTATAGAGAGCAACTTACAGATTAAGAGACATATTTGTCTCAATTCACTACAGAGTTGGTAAGGCCATTTTGGTCAGTGTTTAGATGCTTCAAGTGATTCAAGATCAAGATTCAAGATTTTCCCCTTCAGTAATCCAGAGATCTTGACAGGAGTAGCCCTGCTTCTTGTGACCTCAGTTTTCTTTCTCATATGATTTGCTATTTTATTACCCACAGTTATCCCATAGCTCTCCAAGTGTTGGGTTTTACTACCCTGGAAGGCTCCATCTTCCAAGTTACATTTAAGAATACCATAAACAAGAAAACCCAGAAGGCTCTTGCAGGCTTTTCTTGTCTGCTGTGTAAGGCTTACCTTGTCTTCCCACTATGATCCAAACTACAGGAAATAATGGCAGAATGGGGAGACATTCGTCAAGATGGTAAAAAAATTTGACCCTGAAGTGATTCTGGCTGAAAAGTATTTCAGGCGGTCGCTGGTCCAACCTCCTTACACTGAAGGAGGGACTGAAATCAACTGGTTTAATGTCTTGCCATTTTCTCCCAATGTTTGGTTTCTCTCCTCCCATATCTTTGTAACTCCTTGTCTTCATCTCTGGCTTTGTCAGAACAGAACATGTGAGGAGAAAAAGGATGTCCTGGTGCAGCCTCTCAAGCACAAGATGATGGGCTGGAGGGAAGAGCCTCAGAAAGGGGAAGGAGACATGAAGGTGGAGGAGGGGTGTCAACAAAACTGGTGGGGAAAGCGGAACTGATGGAGCAGAGAATGTGCAAAATGGACACGGGGCTGAACTGGCAAAGGGAACTGGAGACAGAGATCACCTTAAATGCCAGCACCAGATAAGCTGTTGATACAGCCTCTGAAATCTCAAAGTGTATGAAAAGCAGGGCTGCATTTTCCCAAATCTACAAAACGGGTTGAACGGATTCTGAAGGTGTTTAAAAATTACTTGAATTACCTGGTGTTCTGGGTACATTCTCGAAAGTCTGTAAAGGGATGCTGTGAAGAGGAGATGAAAGTGGGGAGACTGCTAAGGAGTTCTTAGCAAATGTGTACTCAGGGACTTTTGCAGGGCAGGCAATAGAGGGAGAATGAGCACTGCAGATCCACAGTGATCAAATTGTCTTCTTTCCTTTTAGCTCTTCCTCTTTTAATGTTCCACCTCTGACGACCTTAAAGTTCAGGCAGATTTTCATCTTACTTCAGAAGTGCATAATTCCTGTTCTGCTGAGCTAATCAGATGTAATCTCTTGTTTTTTCTCAGAAATGCTGAAAAAATATTTTTACAGAGGCTTTTCTCTAATCCAACCTTGAAAATTGTTCTTATTTCCAGAGAGCACATTCTTCTGTTTTTTCTTTTGAAAGTAATTTCTGTCTCCCATCTTTATAATACAGCTGAATTTTTGACATTTTCAATTTTTAATTCTAAAACTGCACACCGTCATCAATATGAACGCCGAAGTAGGAAACAGCATGGGAAATGTACAAGCTGCACGACAAAAGCAGCTTTAGCAACAAAGGTTGACCTGATACAGAATAAAGTGTTTAAAGTCCAGAGGGTTTTCCAGTCCAACTGTAAGAACTTCAAAGTAGGTCAGACTGGCTGATGGCGTCACGTTAAGCCTTGCTCTGAGATGGTTTTCAAAAGAACTCAGGAAAGTTGTTTTCCACGCTCTACATTCATCTGAGACTAAGAGAAAGGACAGGGCTGTCATCTGAAATACAACTGGAATGTCTCAAAGATAATCCTGTGAGCTGGGTGAATGCTTGCATGATAAAAACACTTCTCTGAATCAGAAAAAGGGGGAAACCTGTATTTGTCATTCAAAATACTGTGGTGTTTCAGACTCCTTAAAATTGTTATGAATCCTCACTGGTAAGGGACACTGGACATTGGTGACACACATCATTAAAAAGCATCCCAACTGGTAATAAATGTGATTTTGTATGATATGACTGAGGCACATTTTGGAGGAAGATATTAACAGCTTCAGTGGGTGATTTAAGCAGCATGATAAAAAGTGGAAGAGACAGTTCTTTTGTTCAGCTGTCTCTAGCAATGGAAGCTGGAGCGTAGGAGGAACTCATGGGGAAGAGATGTTTACACATGAATAGACTATACCCTAAAAAGCAGTAAACAACTTACAGCTTGCTTTGGTTTGTTTACCAAAAAAACCAAACCCCAAACCCAAGAAAAAAGAAGTCATAATATACAGTAAATTACTTCTTTAACAGTCTAATTCCAGCTTGTTCTTAGGGATGTAACTGTGGATCACCAGCAAGGCTGTAAGGTATGCAGACATTGTTTTAAGCTTCATCCTGATAAATTTCAAACTTAAGTCAGTGCACAAGCCTGCCTCCTTTGTCGCCAGACAACAGGGTGGGTGTGCTCAAAAGTGAATGGAATGGCACAGAAACCACATCTGCTCAAGAAAACAGCTAATTCTCACAAGTACTTAAAACCTAGTGGTTTTCCATGTGCCAAGGCACACTCCGTGTACTAACCTGGAAAAGGGTGGTGATGAAAAAAAGAACACTCTTCATTAAAAGTTTAAGGCAACATCTGTTTTTGTCAGTCTCCCAGTAAAATCACACTCATCATTCCAAAGGTAAATCAAAAAATCAGAAAGCAAATTACTTCACTCAGAATATACTCCCATCACATTATTCTTCAAACCACTCCCTTTTAGTCTACTGTCTCAGTTCAGTATCTCAAATGATTTATTTGACTGGTGGAAAAATACAAATCAGTGTAAACAAAATATTCTGGCTACATCCATACAGTACTTCTCTACTGAAATATTATTTACCTAAAATAGATTTAAAGATACAACATTCAGTTTTCCTAGGACAAGATGATTGAATCTAAGAGCAGATGGGAGTATCCCTATGCTTATATCCTGCCCTGTTTCCCTTCCTACATTGTATGGATGTAAATACTTTAAGTCTCCAAGTTACTTTTTATAGCTTCTTTTACTTCAGGGTACGGTACTTTATTCATAAACGTGTAATTCAAGCAAGACAGTGAAACCCCTAGTAAGGAGTATCTCAGACAAGCAATCTTTGCCTTAAGAATGCCCCTCAATGATTTCAAACATTATTCCCAGAGGCTTCTGATACTATATTCAGCCTGTACAAATGAGTTTGAAGACTGCACATCTTCTACTTACCCAGAAAGCTATCTCATATCTGCTAAATTATAGGGTGCCAGAAAATAGATTTTATGTAATAAACCTTATTCCAGGGATAGGAAAAATTTCATCTTTAAGTAACAAAAAACTGAAAAGTCACCATGAGTGTGACAACAGAACAGGGACCACAATAGTGTAAAGCTCAAAAAGACCTTTCTGTCCTCTTATTTGGACTCAAAGAAGTTACCATGTGCAAAGCAGATACATGGTTTCGTTCTTCTATCAAAAACAGAAACTGCCTTATGCTCTACTTCATTATTTTTATGATGTATGAAATATGCTTAAACGTATTAAAATGTTAACTGTAAAAATTAGCATTTAAATACACTTCATGAGTATACCAAGAGAAGAAAATACAAAATAATGGAAAGAGACATAATAAACGACAAAAATCCAAGAGAACAGGCTATGTAAATTATTGGAAGCTTCTTCCCATCTAAGAGATAAACTAATCTAAACATATTGTTAGGTCCAAAGCTCAGGATTTTAAACTAAAGATATGGACAAATTAGCATGGTTGCTAGTGTTGTTATGAAATGTCATTCCTGTTGCTTATTTATGCCCTTATTATTTTTTTATCACAAAAAAAGGAGGTGATTGCTCTGACAGATGACCTCCACACCCAAAGCAATTCTATCATACCTTCTTACTACAACTTCTATTTCTGAACTGTAGGTATCAGTAAACCCCAAGGTGTTAACCTGGTAACACATCTGAGAGAAGATTGTTTAGCAGGTCTTTCAACTGCCAAACAAAAGGAAAATTTTCTGTCCCTTGCATATTAAAAACATTTCTTTTGTCTCCTGTCTTGTTCAACCATTGAAATGAAGAAATAGACCTAAATTAATATAAACGTATGGGTCAGCAAATACAGAGCTATACCCGTAATCTTAACTGGCTCAGAAAATTTCTTTTCAGTATAATTCTTTATGCATAACCTCCATAATTTTCATTTAGTAAAGTTAATACCTATTGCTGTGCAACTTCTTCAATACAAAGTGTTATGTTAGTGGTACATATTAATATGATGTTATTATTTGCTACTGGAAATAATATTTAACAAGCTCAACACTATGATAATTTGTTCATGTTGGCGAAAATTAAATACTGAAACCAGCTTCTGAAATATACTTTTTAAACTGCAGTTATAATACAAACAATATAAATGGTAATTTGCAGTGAAATGTTTTATGAAACTTTACATTCCAATTTGTTTCATACAATGTTTACAACTGAAAGGGTCAATATTTAGAATCTGTATTTAAGTCAATGCTAATATCAATAAACTCCTGTTTAAATTAATGCAAAGCATGAACTGTACTGGAAAAGAAATTACTCACTTTACTGACTACTTCTAAAGTCTGAAAGTCTGAAAGAGTTTTAAAATGTTGTTCAGTACTGTGTGTGCAAAACCGCATTTAGTGTCTTCAAAGAAGTCTAGTGGCCAGACATCTCTTGCACCAGCTCTTCTCCTGGCACAGCTCAGGACTTTGGGTCTGTGGTTGCTGTCAAGCTGACAACTCCTGGGCTTTCGAACAACTGGTCTGGATATGGGAAATTTGCAGAACTGGAAGCAGTAACTGGAAAGCATCGTGAATATAAGCAGTACTGTTGCAGCCCTATGGGGAGAGAAAACATGTGGTTCATCAGTACAGCTGCCATATACTTCAGGAATTACACTGTACTGTTTTTTCCTTGTATGTTTTTTTTTTACATCTGCATTATGCTATATTAGCATATGTCTTCACACAAGATTTTAGAAATTTTAGAATCTGTAGATACCATAGCCTGAATAAATATAGAAAAATCTGACTGCTGCTAAGTTTAAACTCTTGGACAGTTTTGTTAGTAATATGAGTAGAATAAAACGCCACAGTGTTCAGAGACAGATTTACTTTTTAAACACAAACCAGCTAGTCTTTCCACCAACCGAACTAATTCTGAATTTGCTGTAGTGGAAGAAGTGTCACTGAAATTAACAGTTCAAATTATAATGGTTTTAACACATAGTATTATTTTTGGAATTGCTAATACTGAACAGTATAGTGGCTTGTAATTCTCCATGATCCTAGGCTATATTAATACACATTTGTATACAGCTATGGGATTTATGAAGTACAAAACATTGTATTCCACAATTCTAAATATTCCTAGATTTTGCAATTCCTGGAATGCAAGAAGGTAAGTCAGCAGCAACAGCAAGTTCACCCTATAACAACAGGAACTGCATGGTAGTCTTCACTACAGCTCTATTCAACTTTCCATAATTTTCCTTAAGGGTATTGTTAATTCAGTGTAAAACTGCTTCTTGTAAAGCAATCTTCTCTTTATTTTTAGGAGAGTGTAGCTATTAAATATGGAATGACCATTTATGGTCACTACTATATGTTTATTTATATTTTAAGGGAAATGTCATCTAACAGTTAAAAACCTTTATTGCAGATCCTATCAGTTTTAGGACTTTATGAGGATATTATTTCATCTCAAACTCTTCTTGGTAAAACTGAGGTACGTTTTACTCACTGTGCTTTTCTGAAGAAAAATCATGGTGTCAAAGGAAAGAAATCACTCATGAACATTTTGGTGGTCTGACACGATTATCCAAGCGCTGACCAAGGCTGTTGCTAGACTGAATCTTCCTAGAAATCTAAATACCTGCAGATGGGAAACACTGTAGCATACCTACAATCCAAATTTTAAAGGAAAGAACAGTCTGAAACTGCAACTTCTTGCTGTGCTCTGACCAATACAGCAGCAGTTTCAGAGCTGTCCAGCCTCACTTTAGGTCTTAAGAATCCTCAGTAAACACAACCTCACTACAAGTGTTTGTCAGAGAGGTTGAACACAAAATTGGGACATTTATGTGCTGGCACTGAACAGCCAGAATGATATTGTCATTAATTTTTAAATAGTTTTTCCTTTAGAAATAAATGTGCCTGTCTCATTTCAAATAATTTTATTAGAACATTTTCTAATGTGAAGAGGTGGAGCTTACCTCTAATAGCACACTGTTTATCATGGGGTTAAGAACCTCTGCCTTCATATTGCTCTGTAAACCAGAAAACAGAATAAAAGCCAGGTCAAGAAATATATTGAACAGAATTATACCGATATCTGGATGTGGTTTTATGAATTCTATAAAGGTCTTCCTTCACCTTGATTCTCATTCAGATTGTTTATCTCAGTATTGCTAGTAACTGTGTTTGCATTTCAAACACACCTCAGGACACCCTATGCATTTATATCACAGAGTGCAATGAACTAAGAGAGGCCCAGGGTTTTCTTCTTCATTAATTTATGTACCACAAAGTTTCAAATTGCCTGCTTTCCTACAGGTATTAGGTTTACGTTATCACATGGTTTGTCCATCTGTCTATCAGTGACCTTTTCCCATCCCACAAAATTTTTAACTCCTTGCTCATTTTCAAGGACACAAAAAGGAAAAAGACATGTCAGAAGAAAAATGAAGTTCTTAGAAGTTACACAAATATCTGTGGTTAGGACAAAATGAAAGGTCCAGAGTAGCTCTCCTGTAAAAGGAAAAACAGGTGAAACTCAAATCCCCAAACTGGACGCAGCATGTGCTGGGCAGGGCAGGTTGGCTGGTGAAACAGCTCAGCATGCAGAACATTTTTCTCAACTACCGGATAGGAAGAAAGATGGATACAACGAGTAGTGACACTACTAGAGGCTAGAAAATCAAGATTCATTAGCTCCTCTACTTTTTAAAATGGCAAAAGTTCTTCCCTTTTTTTATTCTCACTGTTCTTTGCATTGTGGTGCTTTAGAACAACAGTAACCTCCAGCAAGAGTTGTTTTCTTTCAACACTGAACACAATACTGACTAATTTAACTGAAAATTTTCCACTTACAACCTTGTAGCTCTGATATTACAGATTACAGAAACGTGAAACTTCTTAATTTTAGTTTAGAGAAAGATGGCAGAACCAAGGAGAAATGGTTAGAGAAAAGAAGTATATTTTTACTCTCAGTTACTAGAAAATCTATTACAAAATGCACTATTTAGCGGACCAGTTCAATATTTTGTGTGCAATTTATTTTTATATTCTTGTGCATGTATTTATTTCAAGTGTCTCACAGATATATGCTAAAGCACCATCCCAAAATGCAAAATAAGCACTTTTTCCTTACAGTAATTGGAAGTTAGGTAAATTATTCACAATAAAAGCAAAGAAATAAATAATGTCCTTTACAAATAACTACAAAAAAAACATGCTTAGAGATGTGCTGGAAAAGCTAATGGGAATCTGGAAAAATTTCCTTTCAGTTACATTGATGCTTTCATGAAACAACCAGGAGAACAAGAATTTGTTCTTCTCTGATGTGTACAGAACATCAGATTTCAGCAACAGCACAATTTTTACCTCTGAATCCTGCTATAATACTGAGATGTCAGTCATCCTTGAAGCATCTTGAAAGGCAGGATACTATTTCTAGCAAAGATGTTCACAGATAAATGGATGTTCTTAAGCAGAATATCTTGTGATAAAAAACAGAGGGATTTTTTTTTAAGATAGGCCAAACAGATTTTCTGATCTCTTAAACCTTTTGAAAACACTGCAGTGCTAAGCCAGGGGATCTAGTAAAGGCTAAGAAGACAACTCGTGAAATCATCTCAAGGGGCTGTAAGAACAATCTGCTAATGACTTTTACACAAATTGAGTTCAAAAGGGATAGGCTGACTCAGAGAAGAAATCATCATGCTGTGTAAGTTCAAATGTGAGGCCCTTCAACGTGAGAAGATAAGAAGTGTTGAGTGGTGATCAGGAAAAACAGAAAATGGTTTCTAGAAACAGATTTTGCACGGCAGGGAACACAGTGTCACCTACCAAGGCTTTCCCTGCTGTAAAAATGCTCTGTGTTCTTGATTGGAGGAAAGAAGTAGCCTCTTTGCTGACACAAAGCCTTGGGACTCATGTAAGAATTTCTATTTCAAGAGGTGAACTATGTTAAAAAAACCCAAATGCTACTGAAAATGCTGTCATCTTACCCCAGCTGCTGTTACAGAATCAGAAAACTTCTTTGATAAAGATGAAACTTCATTGCACATGGCACTTGTTAAACTGGTTTAAAAAAACAAGAGAGACAAATATAAAAATACATCCTTGACCTACCAATAGATAAAAATGCTATGACAAACTTTATCTTGGAAGCAAAGATGCTCTTAAAGCAATTTTGCTTCTAAATATTTTTACAACATTTAGGCATAAACTGTTAAAGTTTTTATATTCCTTCACTGAAAAATCCACTGCTGACTATAGCAGCAAAATGATGTGTTGTTGCATGCACCAGCCTTTTTTGACAGTGCAATGTTTCACTTGTTTAAATTCTAAACTTCTAGTATAACTACGGTTTTTCTGATGATTGCAGCAACACAACCTCTGAGAATACTCTGGAAATAAAACAAACTTGAATGAGAACAGTGAGAAGTTTTCTATGTGAACAATAAAACATCTACTTTTGGGTTAAAAGGGAAAGACCATTTGTGGTTAAAATACGAGAGAACAAGACCTAGTTCTGTTGTGAGAGCTTTCATTGTTTTCCTAGACATTCACAAGTAAATCCCACAGGACATCTTCCTGCAAGGTTCACCATACCTTAGCTCTGATTCTGAAAATACTTAATGAGTGCTTTGTTTTAGACTGAAGGGACTAGGGACTTTGCTACTCTTAGTAGCATTCATAAGGATAAGCACTTGGTTAAATATTTTACCTATTCAGGAGTCAACTGTTAAAAATTTCTTAACACGAAAACTTACTGAAATCAGACTTAATAACTACAGAGAAATTGAGATTTGAATTTAGAGTCCCACTAGACTGAAAGGCTTCTTGAAATTTTAGGTGTTTCACTACAGTTAACTCTAAAGTTGCTAACAAATGTGGTCCATTGTTTAGAACTACAGATTGGTTTTTGTATAGTTTTGGCAGATAAACATTAGATAATGAAACTCTGTTGGCAGATAATAAGGCTGCATTTTACACTCTAAAACCAAATTCCATATATGCAGGCACAGTATCTCCTGCAGAGGGAACAGGAAATGCAACCCAAGTTGGCATGTACATTTGCTTACTGGAGCAGAAACAATTTTTAGCCTGTGTATAGGTCATGTTTTCATAAACATACATATGTCAGCTATGTCAAAAAATGACAGGTAACCTATAGAACCTGATTTCATGGGAAAATATTGCACCAGGACCCCTAAAACCAATGCTGTTTGTTGATCCATGAACTTATTGTGCCTTCAAGCTGAATGGAACTTCATGAGTTCTATGCAAATGTCAAATGTTCATCTCTGAAGTACATAATACTCACTTTGTCAGTACTTTTGCTTGATCTTGAGCAGTTTTTTCTACTTCCTGCCCATGTAGAATTAATTCTGCTACTTTATGAAGCTGTTCAATACAACGAGCAGTTACCTCAGCCAGACTTTCAATGGAGAGCATGTAGATTTCCTTAAATTAAAAATGGGAATAACATAATCAATAATAACAACATTACTAAATATATTCATAGATATATAAAAAAGAAATTCAAATACAGGAACCCCTCCTACCCTAGCTGGAAATACCAACATATACATGGTGAAGTAGTATCAGCCATAATACCATCCTCACAAACAATACTGGAAAATTAAATATCCACAAACTATAAAATACAGACATTCTACTTGCTCTGAAAAATTAGTAACATCAAGTCTACTGTTTACTTGGCTGAGAACTAGGTAAGGCTCTTGGATTTTCTAACATACCACTTTTAAACCGTGTCCTAACAAACAGAAAGACATCTAAACTCTAGAATAAGTCATAATCATAATTATTTTCATATGGAGCTAAAAGTACTGAGTCATCCCTTAGCTGAATCTCTAGAATAGAAACAGATAATGTGCCCAATAAAAAAATGTTTTTTTATCAACAATGATAGAAATCTTTATGTAACACTGTGGGGTCACAGCTTTCATAAATTGATGCCAGCTGGTAATATGCAATCACCTAAAAATTTGTAATATGTATATTTAATATAATAATATATGTTATTACAGTGTGTACATTCTGCCTGCTTCTTTAGACTTTTTTGTAAGGAAACAGGACAGATAATTCCTAATTAGAAATAATAATCTCAACAAAGACAGCAACCACATTTAACATTGCCATTAACTTGACAGGAAATACTCAATTGCAATTAACCTTATCAGAACTGTCTAAATGAACTTTTAGCCTTAAGAGCTATCTTTCATAAAGAGAATGGGCAGTTGTTAGTTGCCTAAATAATATTTCTGCTTTGTCTGTTTATGATTTGAACTGTTTAAATAGTCTGAACATTTTTCCCATGTATTGTCACTGAGAGGAGATACTAAGAAACATTGAGATATAACTTTCAGTGTGCACCTAATGTTTGACATTACACCTCAGAATCCCTCAGCTCACTGCATGCTGAGTATACACAAAGACATAAAACACAAAGACACAGATATAAAAACAATGTGATAGAGAACCTGTTACTTTGATATTTACTTATGGAAACAGAGCAACAGTAAGAATATTTATGTAATTTAGTCTTCAACTGGGTCTACAGTGAATAGTTGTGTATTATTATTTCTTACTATTCCATGAATTTAAAAAAATAAGGATGACACATAAAGCCAACACACAAAGAAACAATCTTATCAAACAAAGTATGTCCATTCACTTAAGGAAACTTATCCTCCAAAAGTTATTTTACCTCCACAGTTTTGCTTTTGTCTGCTTCTGTTTTATCACTCTCAATTTTATCGTCTTTTTGAATCTTTTGTTCACCAGGTTCTTCAGGTTTTTCATTCAGCTCCTCTTCTATGTCTACTGGGGTGGACAAACTGGCTTCTTCCAGCCATTCATGAGCTTTTTTCCTAGCCTGCCAAACAAAGAACCCAACCCCAAAGTCCAGTTTGAAAAGAGACTATCAGATGACATTCCTGAACATCAATTAACAATACATTTAATTATTTCCTTTTTATACTCAGAAATTTGATTGTATCAAGCCTCTGAGTGGCATTTAGTTAAGTGTACATTTAAGAAACTGTAGGAAGAAGTATTTTGGACTGTATAAAGATGGATCATCCAGGGATAATTCCTCTACAGGTATAATATTCCTAATCAATGCATACAGCTGCTGTTAATTCCAGAGTTAATATTTCAGCTTTATTCGGTATTATTAAAATGAATGTACGCAGAAATTTTTCTTACACAGTTTCCCAAATAAGAAAAGAACAAGTGTGTATGAAAAAGAAAAATACTTTGGAGAGGTTGGAGAGATGTACTATAATCTCAAAGGAAAAATAAATATAACATCACTGTATCTTGAGCTGATTTCCCTGACATGCAAATAGATCAAAGCTGAAGAGTCTTGAAGCTTCATACAACTTCAGACTACTGTTATGCTGGAAATTTATCCAATTTATGCACAAAATTTATGATGTCTCTTTTTTAACATGAAGTCAAATTAAAATACATTAGGACATAAGCCTAAGCTAGTTATCCATAGTCTATCTACGTAGCTAGAGATAAACACTCATTTGAGCCCAGGATCAGCAGATGAACCAGCTGTAAAGGGACCTGATAGTATAAATGTGACTCGTTATGTGATTAGCTCCTAGACATCTCACTTTTACAGCAAGAAAAATTAATCTGAACCTGACTTTTGTTCCCAGTATGTAAGACCAAATCTGCTGTTCTCATGAGCCCTGTTCTGCTGAGACACTCCTTGTTCAAGCTTTCTAACACTGGAAAGGGCTCATCCAACAACTTACTCATCTCACTTCTTCTATGAGAGCTTTTCTATATTCAGCATTTTAGTCTCAGTCTCCTGTACTTTGCTTTCTGAGCTGTCTGAAGTGAACTGGGTACTGCTCTGTGACAGATTTCAAAACAAAGCCCTCCTTCTTTGCCCAGGAAACTAAAGGCAGCTCACACTGGTGCTAACCTTATTTAGTTTGTCAGGAGTAGCGGCAACGTGCAATTCAAACAGCAGTTCTGTGAGCATGCTGACAAACTCTTCTCCCATATCTGCTGCAAGAAAAAACAAGACAGTTTTTGTTAGCGTGTTACTGCTATAGTATTTTATATGATCAAATACATCCAGTGAAATAGTTTCACCAAGTATTCCAGCACTTGAAAAACAGTGACAGTGACAAAAGAAAGGAATGTGTGGGGGTGTGCACCAAAATTGCTGATAACTGGGATATTCAATTGAATATTCACTGTGGTTACTGTCTTATTTAACCTCATGTATGAAATCAAAACCTTCAGGTTATACAATTCCTGTAAGAAAAGCTCAGTTATCAAAAAAGTTATTATTTTCCATTTTTTGCTTTCACTGATATTATAGAAAAAAATTAGTATTTATTTATGCTTTATCTTCCATATCTTGCACTTCAGTTACAATATAAATTCCAAATTAAGCACTGATCAGCTTCCAGAACTTCTAGAGTATTAATTTTAGTCACTACCTTATGAAGACTATTAGGATATCAAAAATTACAGTTCAGATTGGATTTTTTTTTAATTATTAGATACAAAAGTAGCAATTATTCTCATGTTAAAGTCTCTGTATTTCTAGTTACCTTTTTGTGCCTGCACCACTTCATCATCTAACTCCTTTGGAACAAAGATCTCTTTTATAGCAATTAAATCATTTTTCACAGTTTCCAACTGTTCTCCATCAAGTGTTGCTAAATGTGACTGAATCTGTAGAAGAAAGGACAGTAAGCATTACTAAACACTAATTTAGGGCCTGAATCCAAATAGACTAAGAAATGGAAACTTCCATTATGTTCAGATGTTGTCTCTAACCTCCCAGCTTAGACATATTTTTAGATCTTGTCCACAGAACTTGTTGAGTATCACAAAAAATTACACCAGCCTTGCCAGATCATCAGGTCCCTTCCTTCCTCCAGAATATGAGTTTTAAACAATAAATCTATGATTTAACTGTAATAGGCATTTTGGGATTGCCTGGATAAAGACAGCAGGCAAAAAGGGCATAGGCATAATGGTTAGCATGAGCACTCATGGGAAGAGCTGGAAAAAGTTGCCTTCAGAAGGCAGCCAAAATTATTGACAGTCTACCTGTTCTGAAGAATGTACTGGCAGGTCTTTGTCTCAGCTATCTGCAAGTCCCTGCATCTCTAATAGGATGTGTCGTGGTTGGGGGGGGGAGGTGAATTTTTCCAGGGGGATGTGGGCAGTCCAATCAGTAATCAGCTTTTCTGCTGGCACCTGGATTGGTCACTCAGAGGTTTGGACACGCCTCTGAGGACACAAAGAGTTAAAAGCAGGAGTCTGGGGGGTTCAGCCTCTTTTAGGTTCCGGTTTCAGCAGTGGAAACATCTCTCCCCTGCTCAGCTCTGGGCTGAGTGGAGGAGGGGGAAGCCACGTGGCCAGGCTCAAGACAACCACGCGGTGAAACTAAAGTAAGCTGGGGCCCGGGGAGGAGAAGAGAATAGACAGGACTGGAACTGAGCTGCCCCGTCCAGGATGGAGGGGTAGAAAACTGTGGAAGTGCCTTCTGTGTGTTCTCACCCCCCTCCTTTCCCCCAAACTCCGGGAGAAGGTGCTCAGCCACGTGGGGTTTGCCGAGCCTAAGAATGCCTCCGCCTGCAGCACCCTGCTGAGAAGAAACTGTTAACCCTTGCTTGGCAGAAAGAAACTTTTCTTAGACATTGATTCTCATGACTGGTAGTTTTCGGAGAGAGGGAAGCGGCCTGAGACCAAGATGATAAAGCATGATTGGAAGGAACTCGATAGAAGAATGAGAGGAGTAGCCTTGGAGCTGGACTTTTCTTGCATAATGTCAGCCATAGACTGAACTTGAGTCTCTTTTGAACATAAACTGCATTTTTGGGTGGATACAGCTGCCCCTTGCTTTTGCTACAGTGACTGGCACTTGAAGTGAGTAGCGAGCAGAGAAGAGAGGGAGAGGGTGAGGTGGCACCCTCTGCCCTCAGGGCAGACCTGCTCCTGGAACCCCGGCCCCTGGGTGAAAAGGGGGAGAGCTTGGCATGCAGCATCCTTAAAAAGCCCTGTATGCAGTTTTGGCCTATGAGACAGCGGTGAGAGCGCTGGACATAGGAAAAAGAGAGTGTCACCTTAGCAGACTTCTCCGGGCGGTGCTATGGGTGACATGAAAACACATAAGGGGTGGACCCGTGTTTTCTGAAGAACAGTCTGTGGTGCGAGAGAGACTCCTCTCTCCCTTGCTGAATTGAAGATTAGTTTGTTTTTGAGTAGTGATTGTTTGATCTAAAACCCAAAGGTTGGTCTGTGAAGAGTGATGAGTAGGGAGGTAGAAACTGGGAGAAGAAATGTTCTAAGAAGTTTTTATTTCTGTCTTTGTGTGTGTTTAAGAGTATTTCTGTCCCTGTTCTTATGTAATTAATAAAGTTTTGGTAGGTTTTTTTTTTGTTTTCAAAATTTAAGCCTGCTCTGCTCTGTTCCTGATCACATCCCACAGGAGTTGTTAGAGAAAAAACATATATTCATAGGTACACTAACATCTGGCCAATGCCAACCCATGACATTCTTGGTTCCCTGACCGGGAAAATCAAAATTTTTAAGTGAGTAATAAGAATGATAGAATGAAAACTGTGAGATATGATCAAAGAGGAACAAGAGCAAAGCATGAATTAAGTGATGATGTAAATTTATAGACGTAATGTTAGTTGTTATTTTAAGACAGTGTGTCCTCAGAGGCGAGGGGTAGAGACTGTCGTGGTTGGGGGGGGGAGGTGAATTTTTCCAGGGGGATGTGGGCAGTCCAATCAGTGATCAGCTTTTCTGCTGGCACCTGGATTGGTCACTCAGAGGTTTGGACACGCCTCTGAGGACACAAAGAGTTAAAAGCAGGAGTCTGGGGGGTTCAGCCTCTTTTAGGTTCCGGTTTCAGCAGTGGAAACATCTCTCCCCTGCTCAGCTCTGGGCTGAGTGGAGGAGGGGGAAGCCACGTGGCCAGGCTCAAGACAACCACGCGGTGAAACTAAAGTAAGCTGGGGCCCGGGGAGGAGAAGAGAATAGACAAGACTGGAACTGAGCTGCCCCGTCCAGGATGGAGGGGTAGAAAACTGTGGAAGTGCCTTCTGTGTGTTCTCACCCCCCTCCTTTCCCCCAAACTCCGGGAGAAGGTGCTCAGCCACGTGGGGTTTGCCGAGCCTAAGAATGCCTCCGCCTGCAGCACCCTGCTGAGAAGAAACTGTTAACCCTTGCTTGGCAGAAAGAAACTTTTCTTAGACATTGATTCTCATGACTGGTAGTTTTCGGAGAGAGGGAAGCGGCCTGAGACCAAGATGATAAAGCATGATTGGAAGGAACTCGATAGAAGAATGAGAGGAGTAGCCTTGGAGCTGGACTTTTCTTGCATAATGTCAGCCATAGACTGAACTTGAGTCTCTTTTGAACATAAACTGCATTTTTGGGTAGATACAGCTGCCCCTTGCTTTTGCTACAGTGACTAGCACTTGAAGTGAGTAGCGAGCAGAGAAGAGAGGGAGAGGGTGAGGTGGCACCCTCTGCCCTCAGGGCAGACCTGCTCCTGGAACCCCGGCCCCTGGGTAAAAAGGGGGAGAGCTTGGCATGCAGCATCCTTAAAAAGCCCTGTATGCAGTTTTGGCCTATGAGACAGCGGTGAGAGCGCTGGACATAGGAAAAAGAGAGTGTCACCTTAGCAGACTTCTCCAGGCGGTGCTATGGGTGACATGAAAACACATAAGGGGTGGACCCGTGTTTTCTGAAGAACAGTCTGTGGTGCGAGAGAGACTCCTCTCTCCCTTGCTGAATTGAAGATTAGTTTGTTTTTGAGTAGTGATTGTTTGATCTAAAACCCAAAGGTTGGTCTGTGAAGAGTGATGAGTAGGGAAGTAGAAACTGAGAGAAGAAATGTTCTAAGAAGTTTTTATTTCTGTCTTTGTGTGTGTTTAAGAGTATTTCTGTCCCTGTTCTTATGTAATTAATAAAGTTTTAGTAGGTTTTTTTTTTGTTTTCAAAATTTAAGCCTGCTCTGCTCTGTTCCTAATCACATCCCACAGGAGTTGTTAGAGAAAAAACATATATTCATAGGTACACTAACATCTAGCCAATGCCAACCCATGACAGGATGGCACATCTAAGAGGGATGGAAACAGATTCTTTAGGTCACTGTTTGTACTACACTTATTTGGTGTTAATTCTGTGAGCAGAGCGCTCCTTCTGCCGATGGAAGGCAAGAGAAATGCCCTTACTCCCCCGATACGAAGTTTTACCTTTAAGTTTGTTTCAAGGGGCTTTTTTAAAGCTTGCTTGACGGACTGCCTCAGGGCAAGGCTGGAGACAGCTGTTACTGGTGTGTCCTTATGTCCAGCTCCTGTGCTCAGAGTTAAACAGCAAGATAAAGCTGTGACACTTGAGTCAGGTTGTGAAGGACTGCAGAGGGCTTTTTTTCCTCTCTTTCTATAGCACTATCCATTTCAAGGGCTAACTGGAACTTATTCTAATGGAAAATTTTAAAACAGAAGCTTAAATATACATGTCTTCAATACCTCTTGCACTCCTCCTGTGGCTTTTGGGCTGTTAGAAGTGGTCTCAAGCTTATGGTACTCTTCCTGTGTCTGTGTGCATCTGTGCCTGGTAAGTGGAACATTTATCTGAGTATTGTGCTTGCTGACCCACACAGTTACCATCAGTCCTGTTGAACTGAGTAGGACTACGTACGTGTCTAGGACATAAATGAAGTGCATCAGAAACCTCACGGTAACAACCTGCAGGTCTTGCTTACTCTGTGGTATTTCACAGTAAAATACAAATATTGTTGACACATGCAATTAACCTGATCTTGTTTTCTATCTATCTCTTTCCTGTTTGGTGGGTGGGGGATTTTGGCCATTTTTGGTTTCGTTTTTTGTTCCCAAAAGCAGACCCTTGAACCTTACATGTGTGGTTTGAATGTATAGTTTTTTCTGAACTCGATGGAAAACTTACTGTTCATTCTACACGCATCTGCAGAATAAAATTATTGTGAAGATAATTTTTTTTACCAACCATATTGATTTATGCTGTCTGCATACTGTACCTGAGCTTCACTTTCATTTGATAGGATTTCCAGAGCTTCAAGATGAGACAAACCTTGGAATTCATCAAAAAGTAGTCCATAATGTGCTGTTCTTTCAATTGTAACTTGCTGGGCCTGCCTCTGTTTCTCTTTTTCTTTGGCTTCTCGCAACAGCTGTAAAAATATACATCATTCTATGTTTTACTGATAGTACTGCAAGTGTGACAGATTTTTTTACTATTTGCTTCTGTGTGTCTAGAAATAGTAATAAAATTTGGGACTATATCACACCTGCAGAGCTAAAATTTTAGAAATGAAATAGCCAACTTCTTTTTTGGTAATTTTCTCTGATAAAATATTTATATAGTATTCTAAGCAGGACTTTCCCAGTGTTATTTGCTACCCATCTCTCTTTAAAAGACAAAGAACAACAAAAAAATAATGATCTTGCTTATATTTTCGAAAGCAATGTCAGCTACAGATACCACATAATAAATTTCACCACCAATTACAATGAAAGAGAAAGAACTATTTCATGTGCAGCCTTAAAGAGCCATGCGATCCATTCTACAGACCACAAAAAGGGAAGAGTATTATTTTCAGGACCTATCCACCAACTGGCATAAATAATGCACCTACATAAATATTTCCTATAAATTATTCTTAGCAAATACTAAAGTCAGTTTTATGTGACAGCAGGACTGACAAAAGAGATTGATGACTTATACCAAAGGTGGGGCAGAACTGCTCTCTATATACTTGGGTATATTTTAATACGCTCCTATCAGTGTATAAGGATAGAATCCAACAGGATCTTCTACTCCTTCCTTCTATTCCTGGACAAAATGGCCTCTCATGAATTTCCTACAGTAAAGGTAGCAAATATACCTGAATTGCATGTTAGGTCACATACAATTCTCTGAATACAGATGAACTTCCAAGCACTTACGTTATTCCATAGTTCAAAATTCCTACAATATTGCCTTCAGTGATTTATTTAGTGCAAAAGACTTGAAATGGTAGATTTTTCCTCTGACGTCTCCATCTTGAGAAGTTAACTCACAAAGTTTTATGAAATCACTGAAAAGTGATAGTGCAAACTGTGAGAACTGATTTATGTTGTATTCTCCCTCAGGTTCTATGTGTAAATCCATGCATGTTGTTAAAGGAGACATTCTCTAAAGCTTATTTTAACCCTGTGGGCCTTAACAAGAGTTGATTGCTTTTGATCTCCTATAACAGTCTAAGCCTGTTAACTCTTCCAATGACGAATACGAAAGATGAAACAGCTCATTAAAAGAAAAGTACCTTACTCTTCTCCACAAGGAAGTAAACATGCAGAAAATATAGCTTCTTTTCAATGTCTATTGTTTTCCCTCCTTTCAGTGTCTGGAGAACTAAAATAATTTTGTACTGACAGCATTTATTCTTTGGTTTTTATTGCATCTCTGAGCTTTAAAGCATATGAGTCACAACTGTGTAACAGTACCATTAAGTGAGATGGACACTGAGATACAACTTTTACAGGTTTAATTCCTAATGAAACATATGTCATATTCCAGTATTACTGATTCCCAAGGAAAACAGTACAGTGATGTTTATGCTGGAAGATATCTATCTACAACAGTTACTATAACACCAACAATTCAATTTTGCCTCCAGAGTGTAATGATTTATCACCACATATACTATCTTATTTAAATCAGCAATTGCATATGTGATTATGCAGAAAAGATGATGTTACATTATCTTTTGTTGTTCTCTGAAGAAAAATAAAGTAGAGAAACTATAAAGCATAATATTTATTTCCATAAGCCCAGCCAGCATCTACTGCAATAAATAAAGCCTCTCCCTGAGGCATGTGAAATTCTGGAAAAAGAATCTGAAATTGCATTGACAGAGCAGTATTTAAATATATCCAACCTGAGACAGTGAGACTGTTCTTGCCATCAGTGTTTTGGTTCTCTTAAATCCAGGATCGCTTTCTGCAAGGACATTCATGGTTGTCTTCCCAATAAATTCCAAAGCATCTAAGCCTCCAGATAATACACTTTTCCCCTGTATGAATGTGAATGAAATGTGGTTATTTTCTTCCCAGTTTAGGCTAATATGAACTGCAAAGAGAAGTGCTTTTGTAGACACCATCTTCGAACATTCAGGTCCCTAAATTTCCTATACTTTAACTTACAAGAGGATTGATGCATTTACTTTGTTCTGAATACACTTTCCAAAAGAAAAAAAAACCCTATCCAAATATTTCCAGTTAATTGAACTACTTACACCAGAGGAAATGTAACAATTGCTTTAAATTTAAAAAAAAAATCCTAAAAGGGCCGGAGCACATTTCCTGTGAAGACAGTCTAAGAAAATCGGGGCTGCTCAGCCTGGAGAAGAGAACGCTCTGAGGAGACCTTTCAGTACCTGAATGGGGCCTGTAGAAGGCTTGAGAGGGATCTTTTGCAAGGGCAAACAGTTTTTGGGCAAAAGGGAATGGCTTTACTTTGAAAGAGGGTAAATTTAGATTGGGTATCAGGAAGAAATTCTTCACTATGAGGATGGTGAAGCACCAGAACTGGTTGCCCAGAGAGGTGCTGGATGCCTCACTCCTGGAAGTATCAAAGGCAGGCTGGATCAGGCTTTGAGCAACTTGGTTTAGTGGGAGGTGTCCATGCCCAAGGCAGGGGCATAGGAACTTGGACTAGATGATCTTTAAGCTCCCTTCCAATCCTAACTATTCTGTGGCTCTATCATTCTATGAATACTGCTTTAATTTCATCCAATGGCATCTGGTTTGTAGGAACTTGTTTTAGATATGAATAATATGGAGTCAAGTCCATCATGAACGGAAGACTCTGCCTGACCTGATTTTTAAAATTTTAACACTTCTGATGACTCTAGAAATGTCTATTTAAACACAGATGTTTTTCTGTGTCTTCATAGTTTTTATGTACACTGAAGAAGTTTCACTGGCTAAAGATTTCCATTTCAATCTGGATTATGTGTGTGTCAGAAACTCAAATGCTGATGTAACCTGATATACAATGGAAAACCCTACAAAGTCTCAAATGGCATTACAGGTGACCTACTGAGACCTTAAGTGACTCTTTTTGTACCACATTGATCACTGACTGTCTCAGCAGTCTCTCCAGGCTGGCTACAAGCACATTTCTCTTATTTGCAAATCTAGTATGATGTAATCTCAAGTAATCTTACTGGTGGCCAGCTCTCACAAGGCATATGATGCTCCAGGCTCTGTAAAAAGAGTCTTAAGAATAATCTACAGGAATCTCCTGCTGTTCCCAAAATCTTTGATATTAGAGTGATGAGGCAGTCACAGTGAACTAGATATACAATAAAAGAAAACAGTAATTTCATAAAACTTGCTCAGTGGGGAGTTAATCTTCTATGCTTTTGCAGCCAATGTTTTAAGTTTCTTTTAATTTCAAGTGAAACACCATACTTAAAGGTGGAAAAAAGCAGGGGAAGGAGATGACACAAAAATTGTTTTGGAAACAGTATGGTACAGGATTTTGCAAAATCTGAAACCCCAAAAAAGAGAAAAGAATGAAGTTCAACACACAAAATATAAGGACAGTGTAACAGGAACGAACTGTGAACAAAAGATTTTGCCTCTCTGAGTTTGCAATCAGACCTCCTTCTGGGAAGGCTAATATGAAATGAGAGACTAGATAAAGAGATGAAGGTAAAGGCCAGGAACTAAAAATAGAGAGCTTATTAAAAGCCCTAAAATAAGCAAATGGAATATTTTCTTATTTTCTCTGCCTTCAAAAAGGGTAACAAGTCCTATCACACTTTCTCTGGAAGGACTTAACTGTAAAAAGAAAAAAATCAGATGATGGTACAATTATAAAAAAGATTTTCCAAAAATTTGCAGAATTCTACATAGTTTAGGAGAAGACCATATTTTTTTCACTGAAACTGGTGACAACATAGTAACTGAGTTAGCTCTGTTTGACCTTTTATTTTTTAATTTGACAGTTTAATTTAAAAGTTATTTTGTAATGGAAAAGACTACAAACAGACTTACAAAGGAACTGTTTTTACAAAGAACTGTAACTTAAAAAACATGACCTACAGTGAAGCTGAACCTAAAAATAATGAAAAATAACTCGAGCAGAGAGACCAGCTAAAATAACTCACTGTGTTTTGTACAGCACTAGTGATAGCTGACAGCATGCCACGAGATCCAGATGAAGGAGAAGAAGGAATATCCTCAGAAGAGGTTTGGTCCAGAGAATCTTCTGCTTCTAACAAAAGAAAAAAAAACAGGTTTCAGCATAATTTCAACCCTGCAAGCCACAAATTACAGTAAATGGGTTTCTTTGACTAAAATCTTAAAATTTTGTAAATTTAAGTAATTTGGCAGGGTGAAAGGGTTTTGTCCTGTTTCAGGGGACTTCAACTTACGAGTAACTGGTGTTTCAGCTGCAGGAGGCTCTGCTGTTTCCAGAGATGCTGAACTTCCACTATGAATTCTTAAGGTAGTTCCTGCTTTTTCTTTTACTGCTGTTATCCCATGACCTATAGCGAGGCATATTTTAGACTATATGATTTGGAAACTTGTTACTAACAGTGCATAGTACTCTTATACTTCATGAATTATGACAAACAAAGTATCTGTTAAACTTACCTCAATTGCTTAATTTTCTCTAGGTTAATAAATCATTTCTACTATATTTACATTAACTGAATATAAATGATAAAGCTGAAATATAACACAAATTATGCTGGATCTGGAAAGTAGAAGTTATTTCTGTGGCGCACATAAGTTTAGTTCCCTGCTTTTCAAAATGCTAAATATCCTATTGTAATCAATGGAAAATCAATCAAAGTTTAAATGGAAACTGACAGTCCTCCTAAGGCCATAGGGTAGGACCTCATGTAATTTCCAGAATTCTAGAACAATTAACCCAAAGTTAATGGATTCTGTATGACTGCAGGACTGAGGCAAGGAATTTCTTCTTCAGTCCTCCAAACAGGTGTTATGTTTTTAGGAATACTGATTCCAGTCCTCAGTTATTTCAGGATTTAAGCTCCTTAGTTTCTCATTTGAAGAAAATTCTGAAGTGTCTCTCCCCAGAGCTATTTAAATACCCCTTGTAAAGTCTGCTGATGTCAATTGACACAGGCAAAACTATTGCTTCAGTGGCAGGTGATCTCCTACAGAGATTTTACCACCATGACTCATATACAGTGACTTCCTAGCCCTCTATTAAAATCGTCTACTTTAAATAAAGTATAAAGTATAAAAGTATAAAGTATAAATGTTGCTACTGTTTTTATCTGAATATTTTTGACAGAATAGGATTGCCTTGCTGGTTTTCCACACAGAGTTTTTTTACACTAGCAAATCACAGGGACTGGTAATATCCCACTACAGGACAGGGTAGACTGACTGATAGTCAGTCAAGGGGAGGCAATATCTTCCTAATCTGCATCAACTGTAGTTGAAAAATGCTGCCCTTCAAAAAGATTACTCTAAAATTGTCTGTCTATTTTGCTTCTGGTTATGTGCACAAGTATCTCCATGATCTATTTCTCTCATTACAAGCAATCCAGCTGTTAATCTTCCTTAGCTGGAAGTTTCTGTGTATCAGCTGAGGTGCAACAGGTGAACAACAAACCAGGTGTGCAATATTTCTTTCCAACACAAAATTAAACAGCTTCTGTGACATGATTTGATTTTTATCTTGTACAGTACACTGTTAGTGCATCTTGAGTGAAACTGATCACTTCCAGCAGCAGGATAATCCAGAGTGCTTCAACTATCTGCCTAATAAGAAATGTTAATGACAATTTCATACTTCTTTGGTAAACTAAACTGTAAAACAGATAAATTATTTCAGAAATGGCCTTAGAACAGATGGTCAGGCAGATATCTAGACAGCTCAGGCACAAAATTATGCATAATGATTCGTTAAGTGTTGTCCACATTTTCCCACAACTATGTGCATTCTATTAGAGAAGTTCAAAGCATCTTTTCAGAGTTACATCAACTACAGCAAAACAGCTTATCACTTGCCAGTGCTCTGCAGCATTCTGAATAAACTTACACATCTGTGTGTGTGTGTGTGTGGTCATACAAATATGCTTTTGAACATCTGATTCAAGAAAGATGCAGCAAATCTATTGAAATGGAGTAGGAAAAAGGAAAGCTTAGATTTGTGATTCTGTGATTTCCAGATGAAGTACACATCAGGTGCTCTGTGACTGCAGTAATAAATATACTCTAGAAAACATATGTGAAGCAGCATCTCTGAAAGATCCCATACAAGAAAACTGGAGTATCTGGAGGTGATAACAAAGAACAGATATCTCCTATGGAACGGACCTGCAGACACCAGGAATTTCATAGGCTACACAAGGGCCTAATGTTTTACACTGTAACAGCCTAGGCAGATAAATGCTTTTACCCGTCTAAAGAAAATATGACCTTTATCTATTCTATCTTGTGTCTTACAAAAACAGTAGTGCATTCAACTGTGTGGGTCATACCAGGTTATGCATCACAATGTTTAAGTCATCATTGGATAATTTATTGAATTTTGCCAAGTCTGTTCCAATGCAGATTCTAGAGAACAGTGTACTGCATGGTCTAATCCCAATCTCCCACATATTTTAATGAGCTCAGTGAAAATACTAGCATGGATAGATTCTGGAGTAATTTATTTAATCCCCGAATTCCTGGGACTCAAATCACTATTAATTGTGCTTTTACACTAATATAATAGACACTGCCTGTCACATTCCTTTCCATGCTCACAACTTTTTAAATGAGCAAGCATTTTATTCTTTTCACTGACCTAATCAACCTGACTTGGTAACAAAATACTGCAGTCCTGTAGTCATATAAAAATCCTATAAATTTTGGGCAAAAATTTGAATTGTCATGTGAACAGTTATGTGTTTCCAGATCAATTTCCCACTTTTTTTTCTGGTGATTTTTTTATAGCCTTGAATGGGTTCCCATAGTTTTGCAGACAAGCTAACACATTTAAGAAGAGAAAGCACACAGCTGCTTATTGATATTTACTGACCTACAAAAGGCAGCATTTTCAAGGCTATGGTTACATGCACTAAAATAATAAGAAAACACTCCAGGTCAGCTAGGGGTGGCTTTGCTGAACTGAGCTACATGGCATATATGTTTGCAGCAGTTAAACCAGATGAGATCAGAAGGCCACAACTGAAGCAACCATCAGCTACACATACGTGCACTAACAGGGCAGAAACACGCATTGCCTTGGAAATTAAAATGATTATTTGTAACTTCAAATGGCACAGAAATAAAAGAGCTTGTGGGAGAGAAGCCTACAATTTAAGATGCACTGATTTTGTTACACTGGGTGTGCTAATGCAACCGAGCTGACACCTCTGACATCTCCATTTACTCTTCTGTAACAGCAGACAGAAGAGCTCTGCAATGGGCATTGTTAACTGTGAGCTTTTGGAAGAAAGCACTCTTTTTTCCCTGTGCTGTTGCTTTTGTTTATCTTGCCTCCATGATTCCTTGTCTTTCAACTGGCTGGCAATTTCCACAGAATATTATTGTCCATGTTCCTAGCTGGGATCTCTCATTTGAAAAGGAAGGTTTTGCTAACACTGCATAGCAACATGACCTGCCTTTTAGTTTGCCTGATCTGCCCAAGGACAGATTACAGCACTCACAAATGCTTTAGTCAGATACAACCCACTTCACTGCAAGCTGTCTTATCTTCCACCTCCCAGCTTAGTAGCTCTGGATTCTCAGCAGAGCTGAGAGAGGCAGACACCTCTGGAGGGCACTTCACTAAGTCTGAAACCCAAACCACTCTATAGGAACCACTGATCCCTTGTGCATCTAGTACTCACTGGCAACTGGACTCTGATCCAATGGTACAGATGGGAAGAGTCTGAGATTTTGTCCACACTGCCTTTGTAACCTGTGTCCTACCATGGGAGCACATTTAACAAAGAACTGATCAAAGTCTAGTCTAACAACATGAGTGACACCTCATCTGGCTCAAGCTAAAGATGAAGACCGAGGCCTTAAATGAGCATCTTTCACCAGATGCAAAACTGAGGAACCTGAAAATGGCTGGAAGAGAATCACTCCACTACAATGAAGGAGAGAGATGTGGAAAATCCAGCTGTGCTCTGGTTTTGTACACTAAAAAGTGGGAACCCATTGTGCTCCCTTTTAGGCTATCCTATTGGCACTCCATTCACTTCAAGCCTTCACAAAATTTCTCTTCCTTGCATTTAAAACAAAAAACCCAGGCTAGATTCTTATAATATGTCTGCTATCTAGTCTATGAATCAGGACTCACTCCAATTAATCTAGTAAATGAGGTTAGATTCAGATCACCTTATGGCAAGCATAAAAGATCTCAATAATAGCAATAAGCATAAAGGCAGTTAAGACCATTTTATTGGTTCTCCGTCTCTTCTAGACTATAAGCCCATGTTAAAAGACATAAAGAAAGCAAAAGGCACTGCCAACCCCAAAAGCATCCACATTTTCTTCCATCTGGTACTTGCACTCAGCATTCTGAAAAAGGAATAACTGCTAAGAGGGCTTTGCTGCTACAGCTGCTGTAAAGTGTTATTTACAAAATAACATGTTGTTACTTTGTGACCACTATGTGACTTTTAACCCAAAGTAGTTTTCCCTTAATCAGCTGAATTTATAAAATTAAAAAAGTCTGAAGAGATTAACTATCCTCTTTATGATCACATAAAGTACAAGCATAACTAAAGTACAAGCATAACACCCAGCCTTCTTTTTTTAGTATTGTACTTTATTTTGCAACAGGGGAAGAGTATCTATAGAGAACAGAAAAGACTATGTTTGAATACTTTAGTTTCACATTATCTGCAGCATTGGCATTTCTGTTCCACACAGAAGTCAACTTAAGCTATGCAATTCAGATTATTACACATAATATCCATGCTCATGAACACAGTGACATCTCAAGTGACATTTCGTTCTGTCATACTGAGTGACAAAAAGTGCTTTTCAGTATATCAGGGAGAACTATGGTTGTCTAATATTTTATGTGCCATTCTCATAGCTGAGGAACTAGATGAGAATATACACAAGAACAAAATCAAGATAGCAGAACATTAACTGCAAACACTACATTAGAAAGATGCATTACGCAGCCTTATAGTATGAATTTCAGGGATCACGTGAATCAAACAGCTGGGTTATTTTTTTAAATGATATTTAGTGTGTGAATGTATTGACAGGTGCTACTCTTAGCAACGGCCCTAAAGGTAAAACACCTTAAACTTACACTGAGTGAAGCATTTGTATACAGCATGATAGAGAACAGACTTTCCTTGGAAATGCCACTCATTGAGCACCTTAACTTCAGCACCTTATGAATGCCATACCTCATTCAAAACACCACAGCATATGAAAGGCAAGGCTTGCATAAGGTCATCACTTCCATTAAGCTAGCTGATAGATTAGTTGGAAGAAAAAGCAAAGAGACAAGCTTTTAAGCATAGAAGCTGTTTTAAAAATGCATGTCACAAGCTGCCAGTACAAACTGAAATTATATTTTGCCTCATATAAGCGCTAGGGATAAAGAGTTTGCTCTTACAGCTAAGCTAACCCAATGGCTTCTTGGTGCAGTTATGGGAAGTTCTACTCCTCCCCATATTGCACCCTTGTCCCTGCTGCTTGCCCTGAAACGGGTCTCAAGAAGTCAGTTCAAGGAATTGACGAGGGAGAAAATGGATTTTTCTTTCCTCTGGAGTTATTCTTATGTCAATTTAGCTTCCTGAACTGGATTAGAGGGAACTCAGAAGAACATGACTGCTGATACAGGGAGAAGGAAGAAACATGCAAAGAAAAGACAGGTGAGGGACTACACATTTCAGTGGCTACTACCCATTAATTGGTTTAGCTGCAATAGTCACCCTCTTAAGCAGGATAGCTTTATCAACACTTAAAAGGCTAGATTGTGTAATGGCTGATTTACTAAAAAACACAATTGAAAAGAAAGAGACTAAAATGTTGATAATTAGTATAAGTTCCTCCATATCATAGTGAGCCGCCTTCTCCCGTCTCACCATTCCAGCAACTATTTCAGTGGTTCTGCTCCATCGTGGTTCCACAAGGAGGAACCAATTTTCTTGCACCTTTTAAAAACAAAAAAAATCTCTTCACCTTGTTGGTGAAGCTGATTCAATAGCTAGCTTAGTGTGACATCTAGTGTTAAGACCCCAGACATGGTTCAGGCAGTGATTGAAACTAAAAGAGTTACAGATTCTGTTGTGTAGAGAAGTATCACATCTCTCTTGTCCTGGGGCCACCCATCCAAATAATGTCAAAATCAGTTCAAAGACAACAGATATTTTCTTTGGAATAAAAAAATACCACCAAAACAATCCCTGGCTGTACGTGCAGAGTTACTTAAAGGAGGATGAGATACAAATTATACGGAAACCATGTTATTATTCGGAACTAAAATCATCTCTGCTAAATAAATTATAGCTCTGCATTAAAAATACTCGCGTTTGTGAATTCTCTAACAGTGTTTGAAGGATAATGAAACAGATCACTGGAATGACATTTTAACTCTGTGTTAAACAGGTAGGAATGCAAGAAAAATTAATTACAATACGAAAAATTATTCACTGGAATAACCTACCCAGGGATATGGTGGAGTCTCCACTGCTGGAGGTTTTTAAGATGTGACAGGAAAACATGCTAGATAATCTCATCTAGACCCATAAAGCCTTTCCCATAAAACCCTTGACTAGAAGACTTTTCAAGGTACAATCCAACCCTGGCTGGTCTCTAATACTCATTGTTAAATGAAAAATGTATTTGTTTAAGTTTTTAAAATATTATTTAGTCTACCTCAAACTATTTCTGCTATTTTTATAAAGTACAATTTTGAAGAAAAATACAAGGAATAGTAAATATTGGTCATATTTCACCAGACAAGCAGCTGTGTTGTACAACATGACAACAGAACAACAGAAAAATCACAGACTGAAGGTATTGCTGCTAAGTCTCAACTCTATGAAGGCAGTTTTATGTACAGCATTTGCTACACTGGAGGAATAGCAACTTTACAATGGACTGGTCCATAGCAAAACAATTTTCTGGAATAGGAGATGAAGTGTTGGTTGAACTGATCAGATATAACCTTGAAGTGGAATAATAAATATATAATAATAATAAAGCTTATAGAAATTCCCAATAGCTTTATTTTTTCCCATATATCTCACTAGGAAATTATCATACTGAAGGAGATACGTGGTCTACACAGTACCATATCCTGTCCATGACAGTGAGAGACAGTAAATATTTCACAGGATCAAGCATTGAGTTTTCCTAATAAACAACTAGGAAATAAGCCCTCTGTACCAGGAATAAAATATTACCTGGTGCATTGATTTCCTGGAACAAATCTAAGACTAGCTATGTGTTACATACACATACACATTAGTCAAGTTACCCTGGGTTCAGAAAATACGGAAGAACGTACATTTGATTTCTGCTTAATTCAAAGTCTATCTTGTTTAATAAATTCACAACGTTAAATTCAAAATTATTAGTTAGTAGCACAGAAACTCAACCTACCCTGATCCCAGGGTCAGGAAGTCTGTCTATGCTGCAGATTCCAGGAAATAGGAAAACAGGGGAACTGCTGCTTTATATACATCTGGTTTTAGGTGCTTTCCTAGTTGTTCTTGGTCACTGCCAGAACCTAAATAATAGATGGGTCTTCAGTGTGAAATAGTGCAACCATTCTGATGTCGAATTAAAATTATTCTAAAATTTTTCTTTTCTACATGTGGATGCTCTTTTTCCAAGCAGCTTGACTTGTTCCAACTGGAACAAAAAAGCTAATTTTTTGACAATAATAATCCTAAAAACATATATTCCCAGTGATTACATGCCTATTCAAAACAGACATCACGCAACCTTATCAAGTCAGACTGCCTACACAACAAACTTATTCCACACACCCCAGAAACCCATTCTGAATGTAACTAGAAATATTAATTGTTGGACGGTCTGAAAGAAAATGTAGTTATGTACTCCTGACTGTGGATGTCACTGAAAAAAAAGAGGACAAGGAAACTTCCCTCCTCTTCTGAGAAGCAGACAGAAACCTTTACTGTCCATGAAACAGAAGAGATAAGGAAGAAAATTATTCAGCCTTATATGCAATCATAAAACCAGTATCCCTATTGAATTAATTTTAGTAACTAGCAATTAATTTTAATTCCTAGGTTCATCTTTTAAAGATGTTTTGTGGATGAGAACTGACTAGCTAACAGATTTTTATGTTACAAAACATTTCTGGTTCGTGAGAAATTATTTCCCACTGGTAACTACATATTTCTATGCTTTGCTTTTTGTCTGTGAGTTTTCAAAGAGCAATAATTAAGTTTTACCTACGTCTTCACAAGGACACTTTGTACTGACCTACTATTGGAAATGAGAGTATAGGGAGAGGGAGTATAGGGCCCATGTTTCAATATGTTGTTCTACTGTCTGAAATCTAGTGTGACAGTTTCACTGGCTGGCAATGAAAGCTGCAATGAATTACCAGAAGTGAATTCATGTTGTGTAGGCAGGAGTCAAACCTGGCATACAAACCATTAACATGCATGAGCACAAATCTGGGTTGTTTTGACTTGAGAAATCATAAGCCTTTGGCTGACAGTAATTGTATTGGATTGTGAAGAAGTTGTGAAGAAGTCACAGTCAAGTAATTCATTAAGAATTTCTATGAAGAAATCACGGTCAAGTAATTCATTAACTTTACAAACAAGCCTAGAGCCTTGTTCATAATCTGAATAATTAGGAAGGTCCATCTTCCTCTTTAAAAAAATCATGCTTCCCAAGCTTATCAAGGCAAAATTGTCTATGAATCCTTAAGGTGCAACACTAATTTGTCCAATGACACATGAAAATTATTAATTATTTCCACACACTTTACCAACTGAACACTTACCCACTGTGGCAGAAGCTGATGACAGCAGAGACTTTCCCCAGGTACCCCAAGCTCCCCATCTACTTGCTTTAGATGAGGAGTCTGCAGCCTATAAGAACAAAAATGTTACTCCACTGTCTAAAAATCTTATTCTCAAAAGGCAGGAGGAAACACAAAGAACCTCTCAGGCAACGAAGTCTGGCATTTAATAGATGGCGATGGATTGGGTATTACGTGGAGTCCAAACTTCTGTGCACAAAAGAAGTAGAAGCACAGATCATATCATCTATTCCTTGAAGCCTTAAACTCCAGAGACATCATTACAGATGTCCTAACATTTCTTCAGGCATACAATCCTATAAAGCCACACAAGTTTATTAGGGCTAATATAAGGGAGAGGCAGGAACTTGTCTCCTTCCTAGGTTGAAGGCAGGAGCCAGAGTTGGAGGCTTCTCTTCTGAAGTCTCCTCACATGTGTAATTCAGCAGATGTGCACAGGCAACTCCTACCACTGGCTTCAAAAAAAACACAGCCAGAGGAGGTGCTGCACACCTTCTACAGTAATGGGGAGTGTTAAGCAATTATCACTATTCCATATTTAAATCATGTTAAGAAACTCTTGTCTCAAGAAAGTCTCCAGTAACATATCACTCTACACAATGCAAGCTTTATTGCAACCAGACCTGAAAAACCAAATTAATATCATACGGGCAAAGTGAAATTAAACTATTCCTGGTTTTCAAAAGCTTGGTGTTGCAAAACAATTTATCCGTATGCAGGTTTCCTGCATAGCTTCCTTGGTTTTTGTGGAAAACAGTATGTACATTACACAAAACTCTGTCCTTACGATGCAGGGAAAGGAGGGCTTTTACAGAAAAGAAAGTATTGCTTACTGGATTGCTTTGCTCATGCAGCATTTCCTCCAATTCAGGTTCTGCATCAAGGCTTACAGTTTCAATGCACTCGGTGGGCCTGTCTTCAGTTGTCTCCTCACTGGAAGGCAGGCTGGAAGGCAGGCTTTCGACTTTTTCTGCCAGAGGGTTTTCATTAATGAGCATGTCTCCTTCCTCTCTATTACTGACATTCTGAGTGACCTGTCCATGTTGATCTTGTGAAGGCTCACGCAAGATCTCTGCTTCTATGAGCTGTGGTACTGATTCATGAGGCAATACCTCACTGGTGGGCATTTCCATTATTTCAGGTTTTTCTTCAGATGGGGTGCCATCAGATATGTCGTCAGACATTTTCAGTCCTGAATACAGAAAGTCTTTTAGATACCATAAACATTTGAATGTTTATTTTAAAATACACAGTGTTTACCATATGCTACTGCTGAAAAACAATGCAACCTTGATGTAAGACCTCCTAAAGCATGGAACCCTGTGGCACATGCATCGCCCTGGCACTGGTATCAGGATAATACTGTAAATACTCCACTCACTCTGAAAGATCCCACTCAAATACAAAGAACAGCATTAATGTTTTCCAAAATACGGTTTAGTGAGAGTGAAAAGATATTAATTTGTCTGGAAAAGCCAAATGTAACAGTTTCCACACGGTTTATGTCTATATTCACTACCAGCTGTGCATGAAAGACCATTGCAGAACAGAATAATCTGAGCTGCAGTAGCCAAGCAGCTCTTGCTCTCCCTTTCATCACTGTGACATATGCAGGTCCCTACAGCCTGCTCACTGATAGAGGGGAGGATAATTCTCTGTACTAAAACTGTGGCGATATTCATTGTTTCAGAAGGGGCATAATCTGTGAACATGACAGGCTACGGGCCCTAAAGCCATTTCACAGACACAGCCATAGCATGGTCATTGCTCACACTGTTTCTGTATCACTTGTCCCAAAGTCTTGCTCTTTGGGGAGTGTGATACTTCTCACCATCTCCAAAAATTCCAGCTGTGTGATTGAACTTCAATTTTGACGGCAAGGTAAGCTTGTATGAGGTAGTTACTGATTTTTTTGGGGTTTTGTACAGTTTTCTCTTATTTATTCCTTATCTTCCAATGTAATTTTGGAGGTATTTTCCACCACTGTGCAGTCATCAGGTTAAGGATCTTGATGGGCAAAGATAAAGCCACAGAGTAAGCTCTGCAGCTGATTAAGGAGTGGCACTGCCAGAGTCCCAAAGGACTGCTGGTCTGTGATTACTAACACTTATTTGTTGGTAACAACAGTATGCTTGGCACTCAGAAGACAATCCTTGACAGAGAGTTTGCAAAATGTTGAGTTGCATGGCATAAAAAGACTTGTACAGTCCTCTCTGTAGATGCTGCCTTTTCATTGACTCTCATATTAATTAAATATGGCTCAAAGGTTCACATCTGTCAGGAAGAATGGAGGTTCTATGAGAGAGGGGGAAAAAAGGCAAAAAGCAAAATATAACTGGGATTTAGGAGAAATTTGCCTGAGAAGCATGTATTTAGATGAGTATATTTTATTAAAGTCTACAGATCTGAAATATCTATAGCTTTAGCAGCCTGTTTATCTAATGTGAAAGTAGATCACTTGTTTAAACAGTTCCAAGAGTAGCACTTTGGATCAGTGAACAAGAAACATAAGTGAAAAAGTAAGCACTTGCTACCACTTGTATTACTTCAGCTTACACTGTACGTTAATTATCTTGAGAAAACATGAATTCTTAAGTCAGAATCTTTGCATTTGACAGCTTTTCATTAAAAATAAAGCAAATATTATAAAATGCTTTAGTGCAGAGAAGTATCACTATTGTTTTAACATCATTCACTGTGTGATGGGCAGCATCACCTAAGGAAAATTTTTGTATTTGTAAACCAAATTCCATAATGAGATACGAGGATCCTCTATCAAAACCTGTAAAACCTTTACATACAGACTTCATAATTTTGAATGGGCACTAGCTCTGAGTAAGCCTAGCACTTTTTGAAGGATCACACAGACATGCACATGGATTTTTGCAGGTCTGAGTGATCTCTGGGTACCACTCGGGCCACGGTCCCTGCAGTTGCCTGCTGAACCTTCCTTCCAGGAGCAAATTACCGCGTCTGGCAGAACACACGGGCCGTGGTGCACCCGGGGTCAGCGTCCCTCAGCCTCTCATCCGTGAGACTGTTCTGATCCAAATCAACTCGGACAGCTCCGCCCAAAGGGAATGACTCCACGGGGAGTTCGTGAGGGAGATGCTAAGGCCGGCCCGGCCCAGTGGCAGGGGAGCGCCCGGCCCGCACCGACCAGCCGCGCTGAGGGGGCCGGCGGTGGCGGCACCTGCTGAGCGTCCGTCTGAGGAGTTTCATCTCTCCTAGAAAGCAAAGCCCCGCCGCCCCCGGGCGCCTTCGGGCATGAATCACGGTCCCCGAGCAGCCGGCAGGAATAACATTTTTAGCGACGGCACCTTGCTCTCCTCTCGCTCGACGCCCGCTGTCGCTCCTCCTCCGCGGGACGCTGCGGGCACAGCGAGCACGGGCGAACCTCCCCTGGCGCCCGCCGCGGGCAGCTGCCCCTGCCCCGCTGCCCCCTGCCCCCGGCGCGGCAGGAGAAGCCGGCGCGCCGCTCCCGCAAGCCCACAGCGCCACAGCTTCCCGCTTTTCCTTTCCTTTTTCTCCCTTTCCGAAATCCCCCTCTGGGGCAGAGCTGTGTGGCGCGGCCAGTACCAAAAGCGGCAGAAAATACAGAAATCGCCGCGCTCCTTACCGCTCAGCAGTGCCCCGACCGGCGCGCCCGCGGCTTCCTCCCTTCCCCGCCCCGCCACGTCGGCAGCAGCGGAGGGAGGAGGCAGAGCGGGCTGGGCAGTCCAGGCCGGCCCCAGGGAGGAGGGAGGCTTGGCTTTGGTCCGTCGCTCTCCTTCCGGCTGTGTGAGGCGGCCGCCTGTTGCAAAGGGGCAGCGCCGCGCCGCTGCCGAGCCGTCCCCGGACTCCAGGCTCCTCTGGCCCAGCGCGGGCAGCCGCCCCGGCCGCCATGGCGCCCCTCACGGCCCCCGGCGGGAGCCGCTGGGAGCGTCGGGCGCGGCCGCAGCAGCGCTTCCCTCAGGGCCGGCGGGACCTCCGCGTCCGCGCTGAGGCGGAAAAGGCGTGAATTTCATAGAGTCGTGGAATACTGAGTTGGAAGGGACCTGTCAGGATCAACGAGTCCAACTCCTGGCCCTGTGCAGGACCCCAAGAATCACACCACGTGCCTGAGAGCGTTGTCTCCAAACGCTTCCTGGACTCGGACGAGCTTGGTGCTGTGGCTACTTCACTGGGCAGCCGGTTCAGTGCTCAACCATCCTCTGGAAGAAAAAGTACAAATTAATCTAGTTGCTGAGTTGGCATAAAAATTTATTATTTTCTTTTTTGAAAGTCTAGTCCGTCCTCAAAGCGAGCAGTTACTGACCCGCGGGGGTGCGGAATTAAATCTAGATGTAGCTTTTCAGATAGCGCTTGACACCTCCGTTACCGTGGTGTTTACAGGAGATGCACCTGGCAGAAGCCGGCGGTCCTTGCACACATTTCCAGTCGGTGAAGCACTTGGTTGTGCAAAGGAGTTTCAGGCTCTTCCAGCAGCCTGTGATTCTTTTTCTGTGTAATTCCTCATACCCATTCCTCTCTTCGCCATCTCATTTTAAGGCGAAGGGTGCCCTTTACAGCGACTAAAGGCAATTCCACGGTTCATCATAGCATCATTTCTGTCACTAGTCTGCCAAGGAGAGAAGTTACTTTTGACACAGGAGGCAAACCTGCACATTGTGAGCCACTGAGGAGAGCTGCTCCAAGAGGTGACAAAAGAAATCCCCAGTTCTCAGAAGTGTGTTTCATAAATACCGATCATGCTATGTGACTTAGACATTTACCAGGCGTAAGTCTCTGAAGTTTCTCATTCAGATAGTTGGTAGCGTACCAAATGTTTGTAGGCCTACATAATAAGTTTCTTTTGAAGGTCTTTCAGTGAGAATTTAAGTATCAGACAATGCTGGGTAATTTATTAATGTTAGATATATTTATTGAAAATGAAATCTAGAGTGGCCCTAGGGATTTCCGTCTGCTTTTCAGTGGAGCTTGTGGAACAGTAAGAGCAGTATCTTAAGAGGAATCTTGGTAGCAGGAGATTGTTTAACCCATGACAGATAATAATTTTAACTGTAACATGGATCTTACAGTGTCTTTGCAGATTCTTTACATAACCATGCATGTTATAGAATTGCAAGACATTATTAATGCAAGGCATTGTTAATCACTGTTGTAACACTAAGTTATCACCTAAGGGTGAAATTAACATTATATGTATATGAATGTGGATGTCTGTCTGTTTGGATGTAAGGATGCATACATTCTGTAAGTTCCTTAACTACTTTTTTTGAATTTAAGGCTTTTACACATAGCATTTTCTGATTTTTTTCTCTTTCAATTTTCAGTAATTGATTTCACTTGAGTTGTTTCACTATGGTAATATTGCAAATGATTTTGGAAGAAATAAGCAGTAGAGATGGAACACTTCCACTCATCTAAGATTTCACTAATGGTTGCCATTACTATGTCATCATCTTTCTAATGGGTTTCAGAAAAGATTAATAAATTAATAATTATTAAAGATAATATTAGATAATAACAAATAGATAATTAATAGATAATAATAAATAATAAGAGCCTTTTAATAAATAGATAAATATAAAAAAAGGTGAAAAGGTATTTGGCTACTTTTAACAGAGCATGGGAATATGCATGGCATTCATGGACTGTATTAATCTACTTCCAGTTATTGCACTGGTAAATCTGAGTGGTAAACGTGAAGGGTTAATGGCATGTGATTAATGGTAGTATGTTTATTTTGCTGTTTAACATATTGTTCATCTGTCTCTATAGTACACAGGCATACAAACAATGCCAGTGGCAGCTCATACTGTCGCTGAAGAGATTTTCTGGAATAAGGGTCTCTACCTTACAGCAGTTAATACACAGTACCAATTGTACATTACAGAGTAATCTGTAGGCTGTGTTCAAGCAGTTCAGCTGTTACATTACAAAACAGGAACGAATATTTGGTAGAAGCAAAGTATTAGGATGACCTTAGGATTTTATCTCATCCTAAGGATGGATAGCAAAGTCTTTCCAGCTAAGAGCAGGCAATTGGGCAGGTTTGTGTGTAATATCATTATAAGGTGTCATTTAGAAATCAGCTGGGAATAGTCTTGTCTAAATTGACAGAAATGGAGAATGAATCATAAAATCATAGAGTACTACTATAAGATTCATCAGCATTATAGCAGAGATTTTTCCATTTTCTGTTGCTTACTACCTGCCCTCTCTTTCAATTTAATTCTTGGATGACCTGTTTTCACTTGAGGCTGAGAAATTAAATATAATCTACAGAATAAGCCTCAAAGTGAAAGTAACTTTTTTAGATTATTTCCTCTGCTTCCTGAATCATTGAAATATTAAATTATGAATGTGTTATGATATGCTAACTCAGAAAGGCAGGTTATAGTGTAGCAGTTCTGTATTTAGATCTTAGCTATGGTGGAATTTCTGACCAACATTATACAGAAATAAAGAGAGACTAGTTTATGTCTCTGCCAGGACAATAACCCTGTGTTTGGGCAATCAGTACCGAAGTCATTGCTCTGTTTTAACTGAAAAAAACAAAACAAAACAACAAAAAACCAACCAACCAATAACAACAACAAAAACCAAACACACACCAAAAAAAACCCCAAAAAACCCCCCAAAAACCCCCAACAAAACAAACCAAAAGAACTCAACAAACAAAACTCCACTCAGTGTTTCCATATTCACTGTTTAACCTAATCACAACACTGCTGGAGCAGGAGAGGGGTTATTATTCCATTCCCATTAAATGGAAATTAAACTAAGACAAATGGTACTTTTATAAACCTGCCTTGATAAGATCCTGACAATTAATTTGGTATAGCAAATTGGACAAAAATTACAATAATGCGTATAGACTTAGATCATTATTAAGTTCAGATAGGAAGGTGTTTGAATTTCATGTTCAAAAGAAGTACTTCTTTTTATATTAATTTAATGAAGGTAGAAAGTTGGTTAAAAGATTCATTTTTCTCCCCTTTAATATACTGCAAAGCATAAACCCACAAAGTTCAATAATAATAGAATAGTGGGGATATTACAGTAATGTTGTATGTGAAAAATACATCTGGAGAAAAGCAAATGCCATTTCAAAAGGTGTCAGTAGATGGCACAAACACGTATATAAAAATGTGGGCGTTCCTAAGTATTGTTACTCAGTAGGGTACACTTACGGGAAGTTTTCTTTTTGTCTTTTCCTGAGAACATTTTCTGCTTTTTTGGACAGCAGGGATTTCTGGTGAGAAAGTTTTAATTTTGTTGACTTTATGCTGTTGCTAATTAACTGGAACTGTTTTATATTTCTGTATCTTATTTGAAAATGAGCTTTGTTTTCTGTAGCAAGTGTACAATTTCTTTCAAGTATATGGGTATGCAACGATGGTAAAGTTGCTTGTGTTTGGAATATTTATCCAAAGAAACTGTCCAAGGAGCAGTCTCTTTTTAGCACTACACACATAGTTAAGGGGGGGACAGAGTGATGGCAATAGTTTTTCTACAGTTCAGGATGGGTCTAACTTGATCATGTGTTTCATTCTTGTAAAAGGCATGTTTGTAACATTAGAGATTTTTGCTATGTTGGTAACTTACAAAGTGCATGCCTTAATACTGAACTGTTTCAGCTAAATATATTCTGTATATTTCTTATAGGGAAGTTTAGTCAGTTTATACCAATTTTATATTGGAAAAACTCTTAAAACCTCATTTTTTATCTCTCCCCTCGCTCTTTAACAGGACACTTTCTTGCTATGCTCTTGGCTTGCCTGCCCTCCTGGATTGCTTTTCTTGATTAAGCTTTTGTATCAAGTTAGAAGACATAAGGATCCTTCTGAATTAAAAGTGATATGACTATAAAGGATAATTTCTACAGTATTAGCCCCCAAATCACAGGTTATATGTTATAAAAATTTTTACTGGTGTTGCTTCATGGGATAGGCTGAAGAAAGTTTGAAGATTTTGACTGAATGCTAGGATGTATGAATGAGAAAGAAAATAAAACACATGTAGAAGAATCGTATCCTTTTTCCATCTAGTCCATGGATATTGCTGAAATTTTATCTGAAGAAGGAATAGTGATTTAAAGGTAGGGTTTTTTTTCAGATTTCTGTTGAAGCTATATATTTTGTTTATTATAAACACATTAGTAGAGTTGCCCAAACAATCAGAAGAACATGACTGAAGATGCCCAAGTGCCTTTTGAGGGTCGTGATGCATATGATTTTTTCCAAATGAAAATTTGGAAAAAGGCTGGGAAAGTTTTGCCATATTATGCCACTCTTTCTAGATGATTTCCAAGCTTAGTTTCATGATGCATTCTTTACAGAATGGTTTTTTTTTGTTTTGTTTTGTTTTTTTTGTTGTTGTTGTTTGTTTGTTTGGTTTGGTTGTTTGTTTGTTTTTGAGTGGAACATATATTTTGCCCCAGTAGTTCTGAGAAAGCTTGTGGAAAGGTTAATGGTGCAGTGAATGTAGTCCATGAAGATGCAAATCAGTCTATCAAGACTAGAGTGATTAGAAATATAAACTCTCAATTTATCCCCTTCAGTATCAAGGGAAAGTTGAAGGCCTGTGCAGTCATTAATAAGTACTAAGGGAAGATTCAGACAACACTATGATTTGGGGAAAAAGGAAATAAAAAGATATTTGAAATCTGGAAAACAACTTTAAATAAGATTTACAAATGTAGAAGTGTTAGCCAAGTTCTTACCAGTTCCTCTTTTAGAGGGGCAGTCTAATGGATTTATGCAATACCTAAAAGGAGATTTCAGACAGTATTTTCAATGGCTGACTTAAACAAAGGGAGGCTGGCTACCCTAAACTCTTACATTTGGAAGGAAAAAGTGACTTGTAATAGGGAAAACCAAAGCAAAGCCACAGTTACGATTTTTTTCCTCTAAAGTCTGTTTAAATAAACCTGTATTTCACTAAAGAAATGTTTGAGGTCAGTGTCCTTAGATCAGGGCTGGATTTTGTGTACAGGGTTTCTACAACTGATATATTTTTGTGTAGCCTGCAAATATTCCTGGTGTGTATCTGGTGTTCTTTGTGTGTGTCTGTGACAAACCAGACATATGAGTGCCCCACTTTCAGTCTGAGTTCAGGAAATGCTCAAGCTCAAACAAGAAGTGAACTCTTCTGTGGACTTTCCCAAGGCATAAATGTAGATAATTTGCCCCAGTTGCGTCAGTTAAAAGAAGTACTGATGATCCAATCTCCACTATCTAAAGAAATTCAGCTTTTAATTGAGGGTCTTGAACCTCCATCCTCTGTTTCAGTCCAAGTGTTACTGTCAAAAGTCCATTTTTAAATAACTTTTCTGAGTCCAGTTCACATCCCTTAAGAGAGACTCTAAGGAGACGATGACTATGCTGACCCCAGTGATTGTACTTTCTATTCAAAGTGTGTTGTCGGAGTCCAAGACATCCTTCTGGTCGCCCTGGAGGGTTTGGAGACCGGACAGGGGGGTCTGGGATCTGTACAAGGGGGTCAGCCAGCCTCACACAGAGCCCAGGAGGACACTGCCTCTGATCCCTGTCCATGGGAGTGAATGCCCACATTGTACGAAGAATCACAAGCCAAGAGAATTCGAATTAAGTAGCAGTTAGTTTATCACAGAGTGTAAATGTAGAATTTAGGATTTTTAGTATATGGGCTTGAAGAGGCAAGATGGAGGAATTGGGAAGTGGTCCTGTCCTCCTTGTTCTTGTTCTCGTCCCCCATCTTTTGCTGAGTTGGATTTCAAGGATTGGTTTAGAGTAGAAATGACATGTTAACATAGGTAGTAAGTATTGGTAAGATTTTGTAAATAAAAAGTATGTTGTGGACGGTGGTTGGGTCAAGGGTACCGTACATAAAGTCCAGGACCCTCTGATCCAGCCAGTCCGCCGCGTGTCCTGCTCTGCTGGGGACGCCTTGCAGAGCTGAGAAAGAACTGAGAGATAATGAAAGAATAAACAACCTTGGAAACATGGACTGGCGGACTCTGTTTGTCTTCTCTGGCTCCAGAGTGGAACCTTTCGGGCAAGAAAAGCTCGAAAACCTTATTACCTCGGGGAACAGCAACCCCGAGGAGAATTTCAGGGAACAGCAACTCTGAGAGTGTATTACACAGTTTAGGAAGCCTTCGTAATACACTGTGTCACAGCAGTAATTCTGTAAGTAAGCAGCAAATTTTAGATGCCTATGAAATCAGGCATGTTTTGTAAAAAACTGACTCATTGTTTGTTAAATACACCACATTTGCCAAATAAAAATTTCAGTGGTGTTCTGTTAATAAAGAATGTCTCTTCTCAATTATTTTAGAAAATCATTGCTTTTTGAATCAGAGAAATGAGAAATTGGAACTTTAAAAAAAATCTCTGAAAATTCCTGCACAGCTACTTAATAATGGAATCTGGTTTTTGCTTTTGTTTCTTTGTTTTCCAGCAGGATTAGAACAAAGATGGACAGTTAAGAAACGTATTGAGCATCTGCAAGGAAACAGAAAACACTATGACACAAAATACGAGCTTTCTGAGAAACTTTTTTCTTTACAAGTGTCTGTTTGCATTAACTTTTTGGAACCATGTCAGCCTGTCTGTGGAAGATGAACTCTTTACATCAGTTTCTAACAATTTTCCAGAAGATGGTTCTGACCAAAAAATCAAGAGCCTGCCACTCCTGTATACAAACAGTTATCAGTCCAAACATAATGTTGATTGGGTTGTGATACAAAATACTACAGAAAGCCTGTCATTGTCAAGAATCACAAATGACAATGTAAAACAATTGGTGGCTTTATTATCTAATTTTAGACAAGGATCCAGGTTAAAAAATCTGACACTGACCAATGTGACAGTGGATTGGAGTGCTCTTATGAAACTATTTCAGACTGTGTGGCACTCATCCATTGAATACTTCAATATTAGCAATGTAACACAAAAGTCACACATTAAAAGTTATGACTTTGACTATTCAGGTACTTCTATGAAAGCACTGACAATGAAGAAAATTCAAATCACGGACCTGTACTTCACACAGAATGACCTATACAGAATATTTGCAGACATGAATATTGCAGACATGACAATAGCTGATTCAGAGATGATTCATATGCTTTGTCCTTCATCTAAGAGTCCCTTTAGATACCTAAATTTTTTAAAGAATGATTTAACAGATTATCTTTTTCAAAACTGTGGCAATCTACTTCAGCTGGAGACATTAATCTTGCAGAAGAATAAATTTGAGAGCCTTCGCAAGGTAAGCTTCATGACCAGCCGTATGAAATCACTGAAATTCCTGGACATGAGCAACAACCTGCTGCGCCATGATGGAGCCGACGTGCAATGCCAGTGGGCCGAGTCTCTGTCAGAGCTGGATCTGTCCTCCAATCAGTTGGTGGATGCTGTGTTTGAGTGCTTGCCAGTCAACGTCAAAAAACTCGGCCTGCAAAACAATCAGATCAGCAGTGTCCCCAGGGGGATGGTGGAGCTGAAGTCCTTGGAAGAGCTGAACCTGGCGTCGAACAGGCTGGCTGACCTGCCGGGGTGCGGTGGCTTTCCATCCCTGCAGTTCCTGAACGTAGAGATTAATTTGATCCTGACCCCGTCGGCTGACTTCTTCCAGAGCTGCCCAAGGGTCAGGGAGCTGCAGGCCGGGCACAACCCGTTCAAGTGTTCCTGTGAACTGCAAGCCTTCATCGGCCTGGAGAGGCGGTCAGGGGGGAGGCTGTTTGGCTGGCCGGCGGCGTACGCGTGCGAGTACCCGGAAGGCTTGCGAGGAACGGAGCTCAAGGACTTCCACCTGAGCCAACTGGCTTGCAACACGACACTCCTGCTTGTGACAGCTCTGCTGCTGACGCTGGTGCTGGTGGCTGTGGTGGCCTTTCTGTGCATCTACCTGGATGTGCCGTGGTACGTGCGGATGACGTGGCAGTGGACGCAGACGAAGCGCAGAGCTTGGCACAGCCCCCCCGAAGATCAGGGGCCTGCTCTGCAATTTCACGCCTTCATTTCCTACAGCGAGCGTGATTCGATGTGGGTGAAGGACGAGCTGATCCCCAACCTGGAGAGGGGCGAGGGCTGCGTACAACTGTGCCAGCACGAGAGAAACTTTATCCCCGGCAAGAGCATTGTGGAGAACATCATTAACTGCATTGAGAAGAGCTACAAGTCGATCTTTGTGTTGTCTCCCAACTTTGTGCAGAGTGAGTGGTGCCACTATGAGCTGTACTTTGCCCATCACAAGCTATTCAGTGAGAATTCCAACAGCTTAATCCTCATTTTACTGGAGCCAATCCCTCCGTACCTTATCCCTGCCAGGTATCACAAGCTGAAAGCTCTGATGGCAAAGCGCACCTACCTGGAGTGGCCAAATGAGAGGAGCAAGCGTGCCCTGTTCTGGGCCAACCTGAGGGCAGCCATCAGCATTAACCTGTCAAAAGGTGATGAAAATTTGTGTGACGAAACAGTTTAAGAACCTTTCTAATGGATTTTCATCTGTTTTTTCCTTTGTGAAACAATAAACACGATTTCCATTCATTGTAAATGTATTTATTTTTTCGTTACACTGTCTTGTTTCTAACTAGTTGTCTGTGTTGCCTCCTAACTGTAGTCAAAATTCAATTTGCCTTATTGCAAATCTCTTCGGATAGTAAATTGCAAATGAATTTGAAGGTGGATTTTGAAATACAACTTGAAATATTATAGTGAGTTTTTCTCAGCAGAATAAAATCTAGTCATGTGGAAGAATGCTTCAACTTCTAGATAGTTTGCAGAGCTGCCTGAGAAGATGCCTGAAGTCCAGAGCTCAAAATGTTTGCCAAATAGTCTTTGCTCAGATTTGGTGAAGATTAAAAGGATAGGACCCAGATATAGAAGTTTGTGAACTTCAAACTTGCCAAAACCAAGAGTTGAGCAAGGAAGAAAAGTTTTGGGATTTTTTCTTAAGGAAAAAAAAAAAAAAGGAAGAAAATAAAGAAAAAAAGGAAAAAAAAAAAAGTGAGGTACTTCACTTTTTAGCCTGGCATTGCAGCAAGGGAGAAACAGTGAAGCTCTAATACCCATAGAGTCCTGGTACCATTTTGATCTTGAGCGATACCTTGACCAGAGGGGGTGGGAGGGCATCTGCAGTAACAGAACAGCCTTCATCATATTGTCTGTGTTTTGAGAAATTCCTGACATCTCTAAATCTTGCTTTTACCCCCTGGCTTTCTACTTTTTGTCTTCTCATCCATATATCTTACTTTATGCGTATTGTTAAAAGAATCTGTCCTTTTCAGCCGAAACAGTATGTTGCAACACAGCTTTGACTTGTGATCTGAAAGTCAATAACCAGTCAGAGCCTGAAAAAATTTGCCAGGTCTTGAGACAGCAGGTAAGACTTTATTCATTTAGAAAAACAAACTACATTTACAATATTTGCTTCCCTTTACAGAAATATAGCAGGCTCCTCTGTCTGTACTTACATTGTTTTAGCTTCAAGAAAGTGTGGCTGGGCTCAGGCAAACATTCACAACTACTAAAGATTATGACAGCAAACTTCCTCCTTGGCCCAACAAGGGGAGATTGTTTGAAATACCAGAGTTAGATGACCAAGCAGGAAGTTTCTCTTCAAAAATGTTTTCCAACACGTGTATGAGAGAAGAAGGGATGTTATGATGAAATTCTCATGGCATGTTTACATTTTATCTTATTTTTGTCTTCCAATTTTAGCAACAGGTTTTAATTTTGATGCTTCTTTTTGCCTGAGGTCTAAGTAGGCTGAGATTTCTTGACCTGAAGCCTTGAACTGTGAGTGACTGTTTATGACCTGTGGAAGAAAGGTCAGATTTAACACCTTTAGCTCGCTCATCCCACTTAGCCTCAAAATTAATATAACACACCTATTACCAAATTGCAGACATTTCATTCAGGACTGTGGAAATAAATGTCTTCTCTGCTTCCTCCTTCCACTCCATCTACTGCTTCAGTGTGTGACTCATTTACCCTCAGAAAACTGAAGATGATCAGCTTGTTTTGCCTATCCCTTTCTCACAACCAGGGACAGCTGGATTATGTGGCGCCTTGCTTGAAATTTTTCTTCAAAAGCCTCAGAGTTTTAGGCCAGTAACCCTTGAAACCTCTGCAGTACAATTAATATCCCCTTGTTGTATGTAACCTTAAGAAATCATCTGGCTTCTTCCATTGGCCGAAAGATAGAGAAACCCTCTGAAAGTCAGAGAGTGCACCAAGAAACCTTCCTGTTACTCATGTGGGAGCCATAGCCATTACCAGAAATTAAGGAGTGGAAGGTTTTACCAAGGCAAGCAAGATTTGTTTGCCACTTTGGAAAGAACTTGGAGCTATGTGACCTCAGGGAAAGTAGTTGATGTTATGATAAGCAGAAGTATATAATTACAGTTTTCTAGTATTACAGGTTTCTGGATTCCAAAATCCTTGAGTGGATAAATTGGAAAAGATGGCTTTTAATGAGCATATGCATCAATTAAAACTTGTGCTTTGGAACCAGAAGCCCACATACTATTATCTTTTCTTTTTCCATATGTGCCAAGTAATTGATAAAAGCTAAACATGCAACTAATTATTAGAGCTGGTTTCTCTGATTCCACAAGAGAGAATGTATTTCTCAAGTGTTATTAGACTATTTCAAACAATTATCTTAACCTCTGTCATACTCTCAACCCTTTTATAAAACCAGATTTAATCCATGAAGAAATTTTTCTATGTTCATGGGGCCATGTGTAGTCTCACAGCACATGTGCCAGTTTATCTGCCCATTTTGGAAAGGGGCTAACCTTTTCTGTGCAGCCTGGTGGTGTGTGCCTGCATTTGGTACTGCACTGAAATGTCTGACTGCTGCTGCTGCTCCAGTTATCAGGAAAAGGGAGTGTGTAAATGTGTTCTGATACTGTGTCAGATACTGTATCAGAGCAGATTCCTGGCATTTGACTAGTCATCTTGGTGACTAGCAGGAATTCTATTTTTACATACATAAAAATATCAACGTACAAAACTGATAACATAGAAGTTAAACACCCTCCAAAACCTAAAAAATAAGCAGAATGAAATGAAAGTGTGAAAGTGTAAATGCTTTTATGTATGTTTAAGTAGTGTGTGGTATAATGGAAACTGAACTATGGCAGCCAGGGAGACTTTTCACAATGTGGGTTGCCCTGCTGAGAGCTCAGCTCTTCTTTAGCTTTAGATATGTTACAAAATATCTTCACTGAAGTTCAGAGGCAGAGAGTTAGAAGACGGAAAAGCACGCAAGGGAAAATAATGGGACTCTGTGGAGATTCTGCTGAGGGGAAGGTTCAAAACTTCTGTGAAACCCATGTTTTTACTCAGGGCTTTGGTTAGTCTGTTTTTTCTTTTGGAAATATTTGCTGAGATTGACTATAATGCTCATTTGTAGTCACTGTTTTGTCAAGAGAAAGCAGTATTTATAATCGATAAGTGAGAAAATTGTGTGTTCTGCAAGGTGGCTCTGGGTTACCAATTTGATTTTCACAGCTTTGATCATTGTGTCTATTCATACCGAAGCAAAATAGGTTTAAGCATAAATGCTCACTTTGCTCACTTTGCTCTGCTCCCTTTGACTTGTGGTGGCATTTAGCGTTAGTTTCACCTACTTGATGTACAGGTGACATTGACAATTACAGTTAAACATAAAGTCCTTGATGTGACCAAACACCAGCTTTGCAAATCTTTAATTACTGTATTAACTTTTCATGGGTGCTTCAATGGATTCGTCTGCTGTGACTATGCTTTTTAAGATGTGATATGTCTTGCACATGTAAGTTCTTAATAGAGAGTCTTCACACTTTTAGCATGGTCCTTGTCCTGAATAGCTTTTCATATCCAGCCAAGGGTAGCTGTGGTTCCTCTCTGGGTAAGTAATGATGACATACAGGCAGAAGCGTGAAATGTCCTTTTTGTCATGTGTCCTGTGAATATTGATAAAACAAACTGCAAAAACCCCCAGCAGTATAAAACTCAGAAATGGAACAAGGTATCTGCATGAACATATGTGAGCTGACTATGGAAAATGTGGCTGGTAGATTTGAAGATGCGTGAACAGAAATATGTTGCTTTTAGTTTTTGCCCGTCATGAAAAATGACTGAATCAGTAAACTGAAACCAGCCCCAAACAAAACTTTGTTGAATTGTTTAGTAAAAATAAATTATGCAAGGTTCCTAATGGTTTAATGGAGGTATTCAGGAGTATCAGTTTTGTTTTAACTAATTGCCATTTTATCTTTATGGCAAACTGTTTATTTTAATGTATTTAAAGCCTCATAAAGAAAGGTGGTAAGAAAATGAAACATATCACAACTAAAATGTGGTTTTAATAGCTGTGTGTGCATTAGAGTCAGTTCTGATGAAAGCTGACGGTGTATTTGATTTTATCCGTGCAGCAAAGTTTTTCTATGAATTATATTTGAAGTAAAGCTGCCACTGTTTTGCCTAATTGTGCTATCATTGCTCTGTCAATAAGTGTCTTACTCTACTCAGTATCATGGATTAATGCCTAGCAATAGGAGCATCTCTTTTAACTCGAAGTCTAGATAGTATCAGCTGGCAAACACTCTTGCTGCTTATTGAGAAACATTCATGATCCCTTGATTGGGTCACAGATGTTGGTTTTCTCCCAGGCTCATGTTCCTGTTCACAGTGCTAGCTGAGTGGCTGCTTTTGTGGATTCCTTCAGCTCCAGATTGCCCTATAGTGTCATATTCTTTGTGGCTCCATTACAGCTGTCTTGTCATAGGGAACATTCTCTGTTAATTTTTATAGTTTTTAGGAGGAAGCCATAAGGTGAGGTATCCTTGATAACCATTCTAGTGTAAAGATGATTTGCCTGTAAAGGTATTTAACTGTGCCAGTTTGCCCCTGTTACTAGGTTTTGAGATATAAACTTCTGTCATCCATCAGTGTGCTACATTAATTACTCTCCTTGATGAGCAAAAAATTTTGGTAGAGTTCTGCTAGAGATCTTGATATGAACAAAAGTTGGCAGCGAGGGTTTTGCTTCCTCTTTTCTGTGCATGCAAAGAGGAGATGCAGTTGACGGATTTCTAGAACATCTGTGTAACATTAGAAGCAGACTTGAAATTAGAAATGCAGAATTATCTGAACAGTCTCACCAAGGGAAATAGTCTACACTACGGATAGATTTATTTTCTCCTAAACCAGATAGTTATGTAAATATTACAGAAGTAAGTGTATTCTTAGTTGGAGCTGTTAAAAGTTTACTTTCATTGTGCTCTTAATACCTGCACTGTAAGGAACGTTCATTAATTCTTAGAATTGTATAGCCTGTTTAAAAAAGTCCTAGGTATTTTTGCTTCCTGAGGTAGGTAATTATTGAGGAATTATCATCTCATGTGAGATTCCCCACCTTGAAGATTACATATGTTTGAAATTCTATTTTGATGATGCTAACCAAATATGCAGAGGACTTTTGCTGGTTCTTCAACTTGAAGATGAATTCCGTGCAGAAAAGGTGGGTTATATTTGCTTCATTATTTATAATTATTTTCTCTTTTATATATATATATCTTGGACTTCATCAGATCTCAGGTGCTGATATTTCTTTGCTGTTAGAAGATACTCTTGTATTTTGAAGTTTCAGTGAAAACACATCTGAATTTCAGCAAAGAGGAAAGGGAGAAAAATCATTTGGTATGGCAGTTCAAATTCACAGCCAACTCTAATTTAATACCATCCTAAAACTGCATTGGAGGGGTAACTCTTGATCCTTACTATTGTAAGACTATTTTTCTAGACATATTTGCTTTACTCTTTGATTGTGGCACCCCACCCTGCTGGGCCATAGAGTGTGGCTTGTTCATTGTTGCAGTGTCTAGCGTAGCATGTACAGTAAATTAAAACTCATCTGGTGCTGGAACATGGACAGAGAATATATTTCTGGTTTTTTCTCCCTTCAGAACATTTCTTGCTTTATTACTGACATCCTTTTTGCCCAAGAGGAAGTTCCTCCTGGTAGTTCAAATCAAAGTTTATTTGATTCAAGAGTCAGATTGTTTATCAGTCTGGACTCTGAAACCAACTGCACTTTGAAGGATCTGGGTCAGATTTCCTTGTCTTGTTTTGTCTTGCAACTGATACTGTACTTTGACCAACTGTCCTGGCTTCATTTCTTTTGTGTCCTCACATACCCTAGCACAACTTTCTGAAGGCGTAATTTGAATTGAAGAGGTAGAAGTACTTAAGTGATTTATTCTTTTATTGATTTTGGTGATGTTAATGGCATATATTTTTGCTTTGCTCAATTAAGAAAAAACTTGATTAAGCCTGATAGGAGACTTAGATGGGAAGGATTAAGTTTTGATATCAGTTAGTCAAATTATTAGGGACTAACACACATTATAACCCAGAACTGAAAAAAATAGGTTTTTAGTTTCTATTTAACAAAATATTACACAGGTCCAGAATTTTAAAACTTTGCAGTTTTAGATTTTTTTAACAGAAAAAATCAGTACAGAAAATAAAACTGGGAATGTTTGTCTCCTGAAACTGATTATGAGTTGTTTATACTCCATATTGTTTGTGTGTTTTGTTTAATGCAGGAAAACAAGAGAGTAATGCCCAGGTCATGGTTTTTCAGAAAAGGACTGATGCCCTCCACATCCATGGAGGCTATTGATAGGCATGACCAGCTTTAATTCAGCTGGACCCTATCCACAAAATCCTTTCCTCCTTGGGTTTTTGATACTTAGAACTAGATTCATCATCCCTTGCTATTTTTAGAGAGGTTCTTTGTCAAGTTCCAATTGTAGGAAAATATATGAAATTTCGTAGGACACCTAGGAAGTTCTGGAGTCTTTGGTAATGTCTAGTGTTATCTTTCAGTTTTTGGGCATCATTGCTTCATACATAGTTCAGTTGTGGTGTGGTATTACCATTAGTGTGCTTTTGGTCAGACTGGTATTACAATATTCATTTGTGTGGAGTGTGGAGGGTTGACCCTGCAGGGTGCCCACCCAAGCCATTCCATCACTCCCTTCCTCAGCTGGTCAGGGAAGAAAATATCAAATGAAAGGCTTGTGAGACCGATAAGGGCAAGAAGAGATCACTCACCCATTACTGTCACAGGCAAAACAGACTCAGCCTAGGAAATTAATTTATTACAATTTAGTCAGAGTAGGATAAAGAGAAATAAAATCAAATCCCAAAACACCTTCCTCCCAGACCTCCCTTATTCCCTGGGCTCAGCTTCACTTCCAAATGCTCTACCTCCTCTCCTAATGGCACAGGGGATCAGGGAATGGGGGCTGTAGTCTGTTCATCACTTTATTATTTCCCACTTCCTCCTCCTCACTCTATTCCCCTGCTCCATCCTGAGGTCCCATCCACTGGAGATAGTTCTCGACAAAGTTCTTCAGTGTGAGTCCGTCTCACTAGCTGCAGTTGTTCAAGAACTCTTTAGCATGGATCCCTTCCATGAGGCACAGTCCTTCAGGCATAGGCTGCTCCAGCATGGGTCCTCCATGAAGTGACAGTCCTGTCAGCAAACCTGCTCCAGAGTGGGCTCCTCTCTCCTCAGGACCACAGGTCCTTGCCAGGAACATGCTCCAACATGGGCCTCCCATGAGGTCACAGCCTCCTACAGGCATCTACATGCTCCAGCATGGGGTCTTCCATGGCTGAGGTGGAGCTCTGCTCCATTGTGGACCTCCATGGGCTGTCTCAGCATGGGCTGCAGAGGAGTCTCTGCTCCAGCACCTGGAACACCTCCTCCCCCTCCTTCTGCACTGCCCTTGGTGTCTGCAGAGCTGTTTCTCCCTTATATTCTCACTCCCCTCTCTCAGCTGCAGTTGCTGTTCCCCAAGGACTTTCCCCCCCTTCTTCGCCATGTTATCCCAGAGTCACTACTAATGCTGTGGATGAGCTTGGCCTTGAATCCAGCTGCTGCTGGCTCTATGGAACACAGAGGGGAAGCTTCTGGCAGCTTCTCACAGAAACCAAATCCGTAGTCTCCCTGCTACCAAAACCTCACCACACAAACCCAATACAATGGACAGTATAATTCCTCCTCAGAATTCTTGACTTACTGGAAAAATGGACTCATGTCTTTGTGCTATAGCAAGGACAAAGCTGATAAACTGACCCTGAGAGGATGCATGGCAATGTCCAGGGTCTGTGGGGCATGAAGAAGAATATCCTTTAAGTGAAGAGGTTGTTTCTGCACCAGTTGCTGTGTGGGTGGTTTTATTGGAGTTTTGTTCCCAAATGTGTGTGAACTTGGGATGTGTAGAAACAACAGATGAATGGGGTGTTTTGTTCTTCTTTATTCATAAATGCATTGATGCCAGTTTGTACCTGTTTTGTATTTTTTCATGATTATAAGATTATAGATTATAAGAAATATAAATTTCTTAACATCTATGTGTTTTTAACATAACAGTGGCATCCTGTACATTATAAGAGAAGTAATTTATATTTGACTGAATGAATAATTAAAGAATGGGAGTGAAGATGATTGACAAGAACTGAAAACAAGAGTATGTAAAAATAATTTCTTATTACATAGATTTTATATTGAATTTTATTTTCACAATAAAAATCTTCAAACAGCTTCATTAAATTTCTTGTATTTTTTTCCATAGGGCTGGACTCATCAGTGACACATATTGAACAGAAAAAGATATGCTTCTGTGTTTCTGTAAAAAAACTGAGATAAAGCTGGATAGCATAATGAGATCCCTCACAAATATCTATATCTTTAATTGTGCCTTTACGTTCACACTGTGGAATAATATCCAGCCAACTGTAGAAGATGAATTTATTGCAAATTATTCAAGGAGTTTGCTAAGTAATGTTCCAAAAAACATTCCAGTCCATACTCAAGTATTAGATTTCTCACACAATAGGATATCTGGACTTAGTATTTCAGAATTTATTTATCTTTCTGACCTTCAAGTTCTAAATCTTTCTTATAATCTAATTATGATAATTGACCTTAGTGTCTTTATTTTTAATGAAAATTTAGAATTCTTAGATTTATCTCATAATAACATTTCAAAAGTTTGCTGTCTAACTCTTGCACGTCTTAGACATTTAGATCTTTCTTTCAATAAGTTTATTGCCCTGCCCATCTGTCAGGAGTTTGGGAACATGTTTCATTTGGAGTACCTTGGATTAAGTGCTACAATGATACGAAGATCAGACTTCAGGTATATCAAACATTTGCAGCTGCATACTGTCTTCCTGACTTTGGGAAACTTTTCACTGTATGAGCCTCAGAGTCTGACAGCCTTGACTACAAGGAACCTCCATATCGCTTTTGCAGCAAACCAAAACTTCATTTTTTCCCTCTTGTACGATGGAATGAGCGCTTCAGAAAACTTAAAAATAGTTAACTTAAGATATACCTTGAGCTACAAAGATTTCCCCTCTCCACCTTTAATGCTTTTGAAGAAAATCAAGACAACAGCTCTCACGCTTGATTCTGTGGACTTACAATGGGCTATCATCCTGCAAATTTTCATGTTTATTTGGTATTCACCTGTGGAACATTTGACTGTGAGAAATTTGACTTTTCGGGGACCACTGAAGGGTCTGACTGAATATTCATTTCTACCCTTATTAAGCTCTGTGGAAAAATTAATCACTTTGGATGGCTCCATGAAAGCATTAACTTTGGAGCATGTTCGTAATAAGGTTTATTATTTCAACCAGGAGATTCTATACAGACAGTTTTCAGAGATGAATATTGCCAATTTGACAATAAGTGATGCATATATGCCACACATGCTTTGCCCCAATAGAACAAGCGCATTTCAGTATTTAAATTTTTCTCACAATGCCCTGACAGATGAGTTATTCCAGAACTGTGACACTCTTGTGGATCTCAAACTACTTATTTTGCAGAAGAATAAATTTGAGAGCCTTCGCAAGGTAAGCTTCATGACCAGCCGTATGAAATCACTGAAATTCCTGGACATGAGCAACAACCTGCTGCGCCATGATGGAGCCGACGTGCAATGCCAGTGGGCCGAGTCTCTGTCAGAGCTGGATCTGTCCTCCAATCAGTTGGTGGATGCTGTGTTTGAGTGCTTGCCAGTCAACGTCAAAAAACTCGGCCTGCAAAACAATCAGATCAGCAGTGTCCCCAGGGGGATGGTGGAGCTGAAGTCCTTGGAAGAGCTGAACCTGGCGTCGAACAGGCTGGCTGACCTGCCGGGGTGCGGTGGCTTTCCATCCCTGCAGTTCCTGAACGTAGAGATTAATTTGATCCTGACCCCGTCGGCTGACTTCTTCCAGAGCTGCCCAAGGGTCAGGGAGCTGCAGGCCGGGCACAACCCGTTCAAGTGTTCCTGTGAACTGCAAGCCTTCATCGGCCTGGAGAGGCGGTCAGGGGGGAGGCTGTTTGGCTGGCCGGCGGCGTACGCGTGCGAGTACCCGGAAGGCTTGCGAGGAACGGAGCTCAAGGACTTCCACCTGAGCCAACTGGCTTGCAACACGACACTCCTGCTTGTGACAGCTCTGCTGCTGACGCTGGTGCTGGTGGCTGTGGTGGCCTTTCTGTGCATCTACCTGGATGTGCCGTGGTACGTGCGGATGACGTGGCAGTGGACGCAGACGAAGCGCAGAGCTTGGCACAGCCCCCCCGAAGATCAGGGGCCTGCTCTGCAATTTCACGCCTTCATTTCCTACAGCGAGCGTGATTCGGTGTGGGTGAAGGACGAGCTGATCCCCAACCTGGAGAGGGGCGAGGGCTGCGTACAACTGTGCCAGCACGAGAGAAACTTTATCCCCGGCAAGAGCATTGTGGAGAACATCATTAACTGCATTGAGAAGAGCTACAAGTCGATCTTTGTGTTGTCTCCCAACTTTGTGCAGAGTGAGTGGTGCCACTATGAGCTGTACTTTGCCCATCACAAGCTATTCAGTGAGAATTCCAACAGCTTAATCCTCATTTTACTGGAGCCAATCCCTCCGTACCTTATCCCTGCCAGGTATCACAAGCTGAAAGCTCTGATGGCAAAGCGCACCTACCTGGAGTGGCCAAATGAGAGGAGCAAGCGTGCCCTGTTCTGGGCCAACCTGAGGGCAGCCATCAGCATTAACCTGCCAATATTCAGTGAAGCAAATGAGCAAGAGAGCGATCTACAGCAACTAGTAGTATAAGTATGTGAATAACTGACTTGGCTGTCTTGTATTAAACTCTGTTAATATTTTTTTTAATATTTTCTTGCCCTATTCACATTTTGTTGTAAATGTGGTACATATAGAGATTGCTTTTGCTTATTCGAGCCATCCAAGTCGAGCCATCAGAAGCCATCTGTAGTTGCCCATCATCAACAAAGAGAGAAATTTTCATTGTGATTGACCTTATTTTTAGGTTGCATTTATTTTGGACTTTTCACATTGAAAGCTATATTTAGAAGTAACAAGAATAGTGGTTTGTTTGGTGTCATCAGGCTGCCAAGGCGTACATTTAATCTTTGTTGTGACATGAATGTTGTGATGTTAAGATTGTAGGGATCTGCTTTCTTAGTTTTATTCAAATAACATGAAGAAGAAAACTCTTCTTGAATCTCATCCAGTATATTGGTAAGTAGATGTCAAGAGTACAGTATCCACATCCTTTTATGCTGTTTTTCCTTCCTGGAAGTCTTTCTCTTCATCACAGAGAGACTTTCTTGAGTAAGTGCTGAAAAGTTGATTCCATAATCCTTGTTTGATGGTCTTCTTCCTTTGCTGTATTAAACATTACCATTTTCTTAGAGATAGATAACTGCCAAGTCATGATTTCATAGAATTTGCTATTCACTGTCTTCAAATTCATAGTTAATACCTGTACTTATTTTTTTTCATAGTATTGTAATGTTACTGCTTTCTGCTGTGATTCTGTCAAACTATACTGGGTAGCATGTTTTTTCTGTTTCCTAATACTTAGAAACGTGATGTTTGGAGGTGAACCCCCTTTTATGTCCAGGCTTCCACTGAACTCTGTTACCTTGCTCATTTAATAAGCAGGTGCTGAGGGTCATCACAGAGGTGAAAAAAGAGTAAATTTCCCTGAGAAGTAATTTCTCTGCTAAAATCTTACTGAGTAAACTAATAGTGTTTGTTAGTAGGAAACATCTAGTAATTTGCTATGCTTGGATTTGTGAGTCTAATAAACATCTCATTCTTAATCCGTTATTAAATTTCCTGTGTAATTTCAGTGATGATGTGGAGTTGTGCCCTACTTACAGCTTAATGGAAATGTAAAGTCCTGTGATCAAACTGTGAGCAGCACATGAGGTGATCAAACTGGTAAGAGGATGGGATCCTTAGCACTCACTGAGATGGCTCACCAAGCCCACACCAAGTGGGATAGCTAGATGAAACACTGAAATTGAAGCTGTGGGAGGGCTTCCTGGTGTCCAAAGGTGCTGAAACACTGCTGGCACCCACCTACCCGTTGAGGTTAACTGGATACGATTGCAGAAGGATGTCAGATGCCCATGTCTTGAGCTTTGGAAAGAGGAGCTAAAAATCTCTAGTAAATGTTAATTATCACTCAATTATTTCCACACTCATTAAATCTGTATCTCTCTGATTTAGAGAGCACAATGTTGTTGGGGACAATGTCAAAGCCTTACCCAGAAATTAAGATTTAGTAGGGATTAGGGGTGCTGGTGGGTGAGAGGCTGGACATGACCCAGCCATGGCGCTCACAGCCCAGAGAGCCAAACGTGTCCTGGGCTGCATCCAGAGCCCCGTGGGCAGCAGGGCCAGGGAGGGGATTCTGCCCCTCTGCTCTGCTCTGCTGAGACCCCACCTGCAGGGCTGCATCCAGCTCTGGGGCCCCAGCACAGGAAGGACATGGATCTGTTGGAGTAAATCCAGAGGAGGCCACAAAGATGATCAGAAAGATGGAGTACCTCTCCTGTAAGGGCAGACTGAGAGAGCTGGGGTTGTTCAGCCTGGAGAAGATCTTGTTGAGGCCTTTCAGTACTTAAATAGGGCTTAGATGAGAACTTTTTAGTGGGGCCTGTTGTGCTAAGACAAGGGGTACTGCTTATAAACTAAAAGAGGGCTGATTTATGTTGGATATAAGCAATAATTTTTTATAATGAGGGTGGTGAAACACTGGAAGAGATGGTCGAAAGAAGTTGTGGATATCCCATCCCTGGAAACATTCAAGGTCAGGTTGGAAAGAGCTCTGAATGATAAGATCTAGTTGAAGATGTCCCTGCTCATTGCAGAGAGTTGGACTAAATGACTTTCTAAGTCCATTCCAGCCCAAGCCATTTTATGATTCTGTGATTTTATGATTTTACGATTTTACCTCTCTAGGATTCCTTGACACCTTAAAGTGGGGAATTCTACCAAGAAATCCTGTGCCCCTTCTTCCTGAAAGCCTTCTCCCCCTCCCAGGCTTTACAGCCTAAGGACACAATTAGCAGTCACACTTAGTGCTAATGGGATAAAGGCCACATAGTCTATCCTGTTTACTAGACAAGAAAAGAGGAAGTAAAATTTCTTAATTCAGGCTTTCTGGTCTCTGTAAATTTAATGCAACAGCAAATGGGGGGAGTTATGTTCTAAATAATGTACAGACTGGGCCATGGAGGAGTCCCTCACCTTTAAGACTGTTCTGAAATGTATGCTTTAGGTGGGTGTGAAAGAAATAGTTTCTCAAGCCTGCCATGTATATTGTTTTGGAATATTAGTGCTGTAAGAGCCCTTTATACTCTGTCCTTCCCACCTCACAGATCTTTCATGCACATGCCAAATATTTCAGTTGTTTACATACCTGCATACACTACAGCTTCTTAAAATACACTTCTGAGTTCCTTTGATAAGCATACTTGTCGTGGTTTGGTGTGGTTGGTTTTCTTTTTTAAGTAAGCATTTGACAGTATTTCTCATCAAGCAACACTGTGTATTGGCTTAGTTAGTGTTCAACCAGGCCAGACTTTTAATTATAAAGGATACATTTAAAGGGTTTTTGTGACTAAAAATCACAGTAAAGACAGAGACCAGTTTCAAATCCTTGAGCAGATTTCTGTGTATGACAGGATTGAACTCTGTGACAGCAAATAAGACAGAGGGAACAGTTTAATTTCTCAAGTACAAGAAAATGATTATTATCTTAAATTACAATCGCATGAACTTAAATTTTGCCTTTTTCCCAGACTAAGAGGGACACCCTGTGGCCGATAAAATTATCACTGCTTCCTGAAAGTGATCACTCCAGAACGTATGCAATGTTTTTTGACTGATGGGAAAACAGAAGTAAATCTTACTAGGCCAGCAACTGGAGTAGCCTCTTGCAAGTGTGCAGGCTCGAGAGGACAGGTCAGGACGAGCTCTTCCCCATGGCAGCTGCCACGCCGGGTCAGTGGCTGTGACTCCCCCATGCCATTGGTCCCTCCTGCCTGAACCCTAGAAATCAACAGCATGATTTGTGTCTCTGGCTTTGCAATGTGCAATCCGTATTTTCAAGCAGGAGGCCACGCAATACAAGCCAGTCATTTTCTCATATTCTGATTGCCATCGTCAGGCTTTTATTTTCATGCCTCATCTCTGCTGTACCTGTTTTCCCTTCTGTACATCACCGTGGCACAGCACAGGTGCCCACCAGGCTGATCTGAAGGATCCCAGGCAAGAGACCGACATCCTGAAGCAAGTACTTCAGCAGAAACGGGAAGTGTTAGAGGTGCCTAGTGAATTCAGCCGGGCTCCCCCTTCTTAGGTATCTGATAAGGTATGAAGAAATAAAACCCCATTCTTCATCATCTCTATCCATCATCATCATCGTCATCAATCATCTTCTCCAGCACAGCTGCAGGTGTGTCTGGAGGTGTGAAGGACTCGTGGTGATGCGTCAGCAGCCTCTGGCACCCTGCCCTGGAAGAGGCTGTGGGGCAGAGCTCGGCTAGTGATAAAAAGGGCAAACTCACGTGTTCGGTGCTCCACACCTGCCTATGGGCTCATTAGAATGCCCTAATTAGAATGCCCTATTTAGAAGTGAGTAAAACATTTTAATGAGCTTGCCACTAAGTGCGCTGCTGGACACAGCTCCTCCAGCACAGGTTCCCTGTGCTCCTGCCCTGGGCCCCGTGTGGGGCAGGCACACACGGGAGGCGGCAGCAGGGCCACCCCAGCGCCCGGAGCCAGGGGGTGTCCTCTAGCCTGCCCCATCCAAACGCAGCATCCCTGCTCTGTCATCCAGCACGTGACAACATCACCACGGACAACATTCTGAGTGTTTTATTAACAAGTATAATACATATGCACTGTATACTAAATATACTAATTATACTAAATACACTAAATATGAGGACTGTACAGTACAAATTTATGTTCACAGTTCGACATGACAAAATGTCATTACTGAATTCCCATTGGACTACCAAAGTAGAAACAGTGAAAGTACATTAAACATTCACATCTCTAGTAAGAAAAGATTACCAAAATGTCTCCATATTTGCAAGTTATAGTAATGTACGCTAGAAACCTTTAATTAGCCGTTTCGTCTTATTAGCTTATAAAATATATTACATTTTATTTTAAAAATTCTGCATAGTTTGTAGAAGTATTAAAGTAAATAAAAATCCTTGCTATATTTGCAGGTGAGAGATGCTAAGCAAAAAGATTATTTTGACCCTCTAAAGTATGTTAAGTGCTAATATCTGTAAAATATAATGAAAACTGGTGTAGCCCTCTCAAGGGATGTAAAATGCTCTGTGAATTTTTTTAGAATTGATTTGTATTCATCCATATGCTGCTAACCTTGACAGAGACAACAAGATGTGGCATTAGAAGTACCACTGCAGAATGCTGCAGGTGTATTTAAATAAACCCCATACATATTTAAATAAACCCCACCTGCTTAGTTTCTTGCAATTGCATTAGAAAATAGTAATTTATTATAATCAAATGGCTTAAACAGGCACATTTTAGTACAACAGTATTACCTGTTATACATTGCACAGTGCAATACTACTAGGGAGAAAAGTGGAGGTGGTTTAAACACGCTCATTCTCTAGGATTAGGATTTTCTATCTAAACTGGCTTTTCTTTAGGGCATAGATGGGATAACTGGTTTTGAAAAGTATTTCATTGAGTACATCTAAAAATTGCAAGGTATCTCTCAAATCAAAGTTTGCTAAAATGAACCAATGAGCTGGTTAAGATGTAAATTCACATTCAGCTAAAAGTATATTTGTTTGTGGCCTTTTAGACATCCCACAAAGACATCGCAGAACACAAGTGGAAAATCCTATAAGGAAGGCATTATCATGTAAAAATCTCAAATACTTATATTAATATTTAGATTTCTGTTGTCCTAATTCGCAAGACACATGGATGAAATTTGAAAGTTCTGCTCAATCTCCACTGTGTTTGACCCCATCATTAGCATAAATACTTTCAGAAAAAAGGTACATAAGCTAATGAATTAACATGGCAAATAACCTAGACTAAATTATCTGAAGTAACTCTTAATTACAAAGAAGTTCTGCTCTTAGGGTACTGATTTAAAAAATATTAAAAACATCATATTAATAAAACCATTTTATGTAAGCCTCAAAAGAGAAACAGAGCACTAGAAAGAAATGTTCCTTAAACATCCTGAAGTTTATAAATTTGCATTTTTAAGGTAGAAGTCGGACCAGTTGCCATTAAGGTGCTTATTTTTATAGTATCTGTTTTTTCCCCTCTACAAGAGAACAGAGAATTGTTTTCGTCCCAGGGTACTAAATATCTATAGACTTCTGACTGATGCTCCAGGGCTCTCTCCACACAGCCTCTCAGCCAGTGATGCTCCTGGATTTACAAAACTGCCATTAAAACCTAGAGCAAATTCTGCTACCACTGATGAAAAAAAATACAAAATGGAAGTCCACATTCTGGAACAGCTGCTCATTAATATCAGTCTCTTTCCTACAAGTTTCTCAATGTCATAAACAATAATCTGGCCTACCAAGAAATGAAAAGACTGATTCACGTGCCAGGTGTTTCAGGGCCACAGGTGAGCAGATGAGGGAGTTACAAGACACCAGATGTTGTCCTGCTGAGGAGGTGAAGATGTATGGGAGCTGGAAAAGACCAACTGCTGTCAGAGCATTTTTCTACAAGTATAGACCTCTCCTCCTCTAATTCTACAGGCATGTGGATGTCAGCATAACAGCTGGAAAAGAGCCTTATCACCAAATAAAGGCTCTTTGCACCCACACTCTAGCATCTCCAAGATTGTTTGGCATTGGGTTCCACTGGAAATAGAAGCACAGCCTACCTGTTCCACAAGCTCAAATATACCCACCTGCAGATGGACACTCCACCTGTCTTCTGCAGAGTTCTATGGAACTCTTCCTCCACTCACACCTCCATTGTTCTCTGGGTTTTTCCAAAAGAAAGGAAAAGCCAACTTCAGTATGTTTAACACACAGGGAATGGTGGTTACCTTACACAGGGCAAGGAAGGAAAATGTGCTTGTGTGTGAGAGTGTAGAGAAATACATCCTGTTTCCTTGCAGTGCCACAAAGTCTGCCATCTAATACAGACAGAAACCCTTCTTTCAGAGGAACATTTCTAGGGGCAACTGCAGGTTGCTTGAATTCCATCTATTTTACCTATGGAGTTCTGTTTGCTAATAGGCATGGTTTTAATGTAAGACATCCACAGGGAAGCAGTTGTACCTACCTACCATCAAGAGACTACCAGAGCCACGAATCAGTTAGGAACTGGATGATTTGGTATATGTATTTATCCAAAACAGATTCATGACTCAATTTATCATCAGAAGTACTTCATATCTGGTGCCATCTTCTCACAAAAGTATTAAATCAATAATTTTAAATACTGTAGTGTATTACAGTGGTACTCACAACAATACAGTTCAGAGCATTTTTGACTTAATGATTGCTATTTTCTGAAGTACAGCAAAGAGACAAAAATTATTTAGAAGAAATGCAGGGGCATAATTGGAGGGGGATAATCTATATCCCTGAAATGAGGTGCAGTAGGTTTCCATGAATGTCATTTAATGCCAAATTACAGGAGAGTACCATAGAATCACAGAATTGTAGAATAGGCTGAGTTGGAAGGGACACATCAGGATCATCAAGTCCAGCTCCTGGCCCTGCACAGCACACCCCAAAAGTCACCATGTGCCTGAGAATGTTGTCCAGACACTTGACTTGGACAGGCTTGGTGCTGTGACCACTTCCCTGGGAAGCCTGTTCCAGTGCCCAACCACCCTTTGGGTGAAAAACTTCCTGATGGTAAACCCCTGACTCAGCTTCAAGCCGTTTCCTCAACTGTGTGTGTTCCATCCATACACTCGCACAGAAACCAGACATACAGAGTCACACAAAGTCTTCCCTTAACAAAATCCACCAGGGCATTATGCAATAAAAACAAGGATATACACTGCACTATAATATAGATGACAGATGACATTGGTTTAGATGCACAGTATTATGTACGAACCAATTCCTGCCCATTTTTCTTCTTGACTGGGGTAAATGATACTATGACTCAATCTTTCTGTAAAGTAATTACACTGTTTAGATTTATTTCCTCAACATTACTCACTGTTTGGGCAGAGGGGATTTTTAAATCAGGTGTCTTTTGAAAACTGTTGCATTAACCACATCGCAGAAATCAACACAGCTGGGAGAGTCCATTCATTGCATTGTTGAGCATAAAATGAGAGTGTGTCCCTTACAGGGCACATAAATAATAGTCTCTGGCAAGGACTAGCATTTCGGATACTCAATAACATTTACTATTTTATCAATATATGCTAGGTTGATTATACAAAGAAACCAACAAAAGCTGTTAGTTCAAAAATTCCCTTATTCACAAATGAAATATAATAAACATATTGAATGCAGAAAGGGTTTGCTTAGCATCCCCAGAAGAAAAAAACAGATGTGTTCACATTCTTTAGGTCTGACCCGTGGCAAGGACATAGAAGGGTTAGATAACATTTGTTACTGACCATACGTACGCTTTTAATGGCATAAACTCAGAGATCCAGACCAGCTGAATCCAAATTAAAATGCACGTGTAAAAAAACAAACAAAAGTGTGACAGGAGTCAGGGACAGAAGACATTCAGACTAGCATGTGGCGTTTCCTGTGAAGAGCAAGGTGGTCCGAACGTGAAAAGCTTCGGTCACAGTCTGGACACTGGAAGGGTTTGATTCCCGTGTGCTTGCGGAAATGCCGCGTCAGTTCATCGGAACGAGCAAACTTCCACGTGCATCCCTCCCAGGTGCATTTGTACGGTTTTTCTCCTGGAAAAGGAAACACACAAGTGGGAATTTAAAATGTGAACACATCAGTTCTGATCGCATAAGTTCACACATAAATCTGACACCTATTCTACTGCCTTGCCAAATTTTAGCAAGTATGTCAATGCTTACTCAAAAAGCTCCTCCAAACAGCTCAGACCTGAAGAGTACTCTGCACTAGAAACTGTGCAAAGTTAACTGACCAAAATATTGTAACCTGCCACAACTTACTTTTTTATTGTCTCTGTTCCTCTCTCTGCCACGTTAGCACTTGTTTTGTCTTATGAAGCCCAGAAGGATGAAGGTTTAAGCATTTGTTCAAGTATTTTCAAAACATGGATCTCATTTTCTAGATTTCTGGGACAAAGGACTGTGCCACCATAAAGCGCAACAGGCAGAAATGTTGTGATTTCTCAAATTCAATGTAGTGTAAATGACTGGCATCACTGTCACAAGTACCTCAACTTAAACTCTTTCTTTATCATTACTAATATGTCATCCTCCTCCTTTACAATCCTCCAATACAGCACTGTATTGACCAATAGGTGAAGGGCTGGCTTGATGCACAACAGACATGAATGGGGCTCCATTTTGCCTAAAAGAGCTATCCTTGTAAAAACCCTGGATGTGTATATATTCATTCAGCATGCCAAGATGAACATTTCTGAGAACAGATATTGGGGATATGTTTACTCAGTCAGAAAAACAGCACCACTGCACCAGTGGTTAGCACCTCCACAGAGCAGATGTGTTTGCATTTGGCATACGATCCAGACTTCTGCAAATGGGCTACTCCCATGGAAATCAATCAAATTTAACAGTGATGTCATAGGTGAGCTAGTGCAATTTGAACTGATTTGGTGTTGACAGGGTGTGTGCATTGAGTAAACTGCAAGCAACTGGACACAAAACGAGTGAAGAGCCAATGAACGTACAACACATCAGCATACACTGTGAGCCTGTTCTGGCTTACAGTCTCTTGTTGTAGGTTTTTCCTACTATGTCCTCTGTCTTTTGCTCAGCCTATAATTATTTTCACAACAATACCTGATCTACCTTCTGTCATTTTGTTATTTACACCTGTGGTCACTTGGCCATTAGCAGAAATTACAATCATAGCCTACTATTTTACCAGAGTTGATGAAAGAGAAGCATAGCTATGCTCAAACCTGTGTGGGTTCTTCGGTGAGCTTTCAGGTGGGAGCTTTTAGTGTAGACTTTGTTGCAGCCTTCATAATCACATCGATGTATTCTGCGTTTTCTTTGTGTGTCTGGAGATTCCACAGGTAAAGGTCTCTTTCCTGGCTGAACTATAACTGAAGGGTGATTCCTGCAAAGTCAAAATAATGTTAAAAATCAAAAACATTTAGCACAGCAAACCTCAGCTAATGTGATTCATAACAGAGCCTTTTTATTCAATACCACTCTGTCTCTTGGCAGAAAGAACAACATTACATGCATGTCGAAAAATTCAACAGGGTTTAGCAAATTTTGTGTACTTTAGCAGTAATATTTTTAAATGTTTACTCATTTTGTGGCACGATGTAGCCATTTTTACTACTTCCTAGCTCTTTTTTAAAACTGACAGGAAAAATCCCCTTCAACTTCATGTTTTTTACTCAAACCCAGATTTCTTAAACCCTGAGTGAACTTTTCTTGTATTTGTTCACTATTATTTTCCTTCAAATACAGCTAATTTGATTGTAATTGGAAACAGCTATTCCATATTATTAAAGAAATTGTATCTTTAGGGTTTCACAGCAGAACTCAATCTTTATTGTTCCAGCCACTCCTTTAGAACGTAATCATGAATTTCCTGTTTGCTGCTGGCAGCAGGGTGTGGCCTCCCTGTACCACTGACGTCAATTCCTAAAAGTAGAGCTTAGCCTATGTGCCACACCCACAGGATGTCTGAAGTTGTCCATCCACCTTCATAAACATAATTTTTCACTTTAGAAGCCCACAGGTACAGTGCAGGTAAGACATATATGAACTACATATGGACTTCTGCAACAAACATACCCGTAAGTGTTCACATGTATGAAAACATACAAGGTTCTTAAAAGGTGTCTTTGACTGTTGAACGATGCCCCCACTGTAGCACTGGAGACAATCTTGATTCTTTCTTCCACATCAATCTTAGAAAACGTGTGTTTGTCAAAAAGGTACGTGTAGAATATAAAGTGCAGAAATTAGCATTCCTTGTTGCAGAGTCAGCTCCTCCATGCAACAGAAAGGAGCTTTCTAGAACTCCCATCTTTTCTAACTTAATGTATTTCACATGTTTTTACCAATCAACTTGTTTTGTTACACTGGGTTCCACTGGTTACTTACTACAAGTTCCTTTAAGGCCTAATTTTCAGAAACACTGAATTCCTACTTTCAGCAAAATAAAGAGCATGTGCTGAAGACAGAAAATCTGGTGCACGGCTTAAGAAGGAAAGATTTTTCTATGACCCCACAGCAGCAGGATGGGGATTACTGATGTGGGACAACTTGTCTGTTATTGATGCTTTTCTTAAGAGTTAGAAGCTGGAAACTGGGAGCCAAATGCTTTCTTGGGTGGTTCTGTTACTGTTGAGTGATGTACTCTTCAAGTACACATTAAATCTAGCTAAAAATATTATAATGGCAGGAAACCCCAGACGGTGATGTTAGACAGAGATGTACACACTCTTTTAAATAAGAAGGCAGGTTTCTAGCTTCCAAAGAAATGGCTCTCTAGAGCAATGCTCAGTTTTAATGCAGTTGCATACCAGTCTTTCTGGAGAAGCTCTGGTTTAGGACAGCAAACAGGCTTGCTTTAAATAATTATGTGTGGAGGCTAGTCCTAGACAACATCTGGGAAAAGGGAGAAAAAGGGAGAAGAAGGGAGAAAAAGGATATTGGCCATACACCATTTGTGATTTATATTTTCAGTCTACAAGTGTCTGGAAAAAGCACTGAGAATGTCTCCTTTTCCACTTATGGGAGAGGAGGCTGGCAAGACAACAGAATGTTATCAATAATCTGATAGGGTGTGGCAGTTTTAAAAAATGGCTAGGGTGGTGTCAAATTCAGAGGTAAATATTAAGTAAGTGCCAATAATAAAAGCTCAGCCCTAATTCTTTCACTCCCTCTTCTACAATCAGATGTAAGTTCATGTAAGTCTACCTGTTTGTCACTCTTCAATAGGTAAGAGTATCTTTCAAAAATTACATTAAAACTTCAACAGCTTTTTCTTCTTTACCACAGCACTATGTTGACAGCATGAGTTAGACTTTGAAACTTGCATGAAAATATGTTAATGAGGCTCCTTACATCTGGCCAGAGATTATTACCTCAAGTTTGATTTTAGAAATAACTGCACATAATTATCAGACATACCAGAAAGTTCAGCCATCTCTACAGAAATGCCACCAACATTATTTTATATATATAGATAGGCAGATAGATAGCTAGATATGGATATCCAGATATAGACAGATATACTGCCAAAAACTAACACTAAAGCAAATTAAGTCACTTGAAAGTCTTAAATAAGTCACTTCAGTGACACTAAAGGTTTCCTATGCCCCTTTAATGTGGGTAAGCTTAGATGTCTGAATAGTACAGTCTGGGCAGCTGGAACCAATGAATAGTGATAAAAAAACTTCAATGCCTATAGCTTATAAAGTTGTGAGACAACAACATCTTTTTTTAAATAAAGGTTTAAGTATCTCATCTTGTAACTTGTGTGAGTTGTCTATGTATTTTTTTTTAATGACAAGAAACACAATTTATAATCTTGTTTTGGACACAGCAGAATGTGAACTTGAAAGGGCTGGCTCTAGGAGCAAGAACTAGAGCTCCACAGGACAGCTACAAAGCAATTTAAGCTGTTACAATGCAAGGACAGAATCTCCATGAACATAACACTCTGCATGGGCAAGCAGAGGAGATGCTTTGGAAACCTGCACATACAAATATTTTCTGTAACAAAGCAATCTACGCATTACACCAAATTTTATATTCTTTGCTCAGTGGATGGGCTTCCTGGGGAAACTAGACCCACTGGGAAATAAATAATGCAAATCACTAATGCAGGTGACAAGTCTGCAGAAGTCTCAGCCCTGGAGGAAGGGTGTGGTACCAGCCAGGAACAGCACTTACTGGTTTGCTCTTGTTGAAGAAACTTAACAAAGACAAACAAACCGAACCATTTGATAGTCCTGACCTAGCAGTAGTATGTTTATTACAAAAAAATGTATAAGGTGATTTAAAAGAAATAGCATATAAACATAGTTTATAAAAGCTAGCTGTCAACTAATTACAAAGAGCCTGCTGTTTAGGAGCTGCATCTAGACTGTTTGAAGACAAGGAGGGGCGCCCACAAGAAGGCTGTTGTGGAATGCAGCCAGCCCTGGTGCTGTGGTGTGCTTTTGAACCCAATGGCCATGAGCAGGACAGAGACTGCACTCTGGAGGAAATACAGGAGAGCACCCACCCATCCTACGCTTTTCTTTCTCTCTGAACCAAACTCACATTGGGTTTTGAGTGTCTGGCTTGAAGCCCTCTTTCCCCTACTCTGTGAAGTGAGGTCAAACACAACCACCTCAAGGGTAACAGTGAGCAAGAGGGAAGAAATGGATCCTGGGCTTCTGTGCTGTCAGCCCTGCTCAGCTCCCAACTTCAGCTTCTGCCAGAGCCATGCTGCCAGCCTGCCTTCCTACAGGGCACTGCCTGCTGAAGGATGAGCCAGGCTCTGGGTCATTCCATGGTTTGGAAGTTGACATGATTTTCCCTAGGAACACAGGATGTGGAAGGGTGCCCATCGCTCCTCAGGTACTTTCTTGAGAACTCTTTAATGTTTTCAATTAAAAGGTTTATGCCCTAGACCTAAGTTCTTCTTCTAGCCCTTCTCCTTTCTTCTTCAAACAGCACTGTTTTAAAACCCATTAGATCTGTGATCCAGTTCATGCAGTGGCCCCAGTGACAGCTATACCAGCCCAATGAGTTAATACTGGGATGGAAACAAGTGGCTGTGAGAGAAGAAAGCTTCACAAACTACTTGCGCTGCCAAAAAAAAATCACTCCCAGAAAAATGGTCTCAGGTAAAAATGCATTTTCACTGGATATACACACAACTTGTAAGCCTGAAGAGGTTCTTTCCACCAAGCAGGCAAAATTTTTGAAAAGACAAAGAGGTCCTCCAGGAAGAGAGTCACAACACTCATTTCAAAGAAAGGTATTTCAAGTAACATGAACAGAGATATCAGTATGAACTGTCTTTTCAGTTTCTTTCAATTTTGCTGCTGGTTTTACGCAAATAGGTTATCACTGGATTATTAGGAGTCCTACTTTCAGTAAATTGTGGAACTGGGACCTATCATCACTTTAGAAATGCATTATATAAATGGCAAATCTATTGCAATGTACAAATATGTATCAACTCCTGTATTGCTGAAGAAGGGGGAAAAGAAAGTTGAAATCACATTTCACAGTGGTGACAGTGACAGTGATGGGAGGAATGAATGTTTTCCTGTATTTTATCACATGTTCTAAAACATAGCAACAATCCTTCCCACTCCTCAGAACAGGTAACTGCTGTAGTAAATTGCTTTCCATTCCTCTGCTGATCTTGAGACTACTGTTAGCTACTTACTCTTGCAGCATTACTTGCTGAGGAGACAACGAGGTCATCACTGGAGGTGACATTTGTTCAGGATAGAAGTCAGTCTTTGATGGTTCGCTTCCTGGCTCCACTTTGATTGTTTTCTTCAGTGTGGGCTTCTCATAAGACTCGATGACAGGCACTGTATGGGAGAGGGTAGGACAGGGAAAGCAACACATAAAATTATGAAGAGTTATGGAAATAAATAATATACATAAAAATCTATAGCTAAAACGAATCCATCAGTTCTACTTTTACTATGACGATTTATACTAAATACAAAATCTTTCCGTTTTAGTTATCTCTTGATGAACTGCGATTCAAAATCTTTCTATTCATTTTCATCAGTCTGATGTGTCAGTCCAAATCTTGGTAGATCAATAGTTTATGTAGCTACAAACAAGTGCAACAGAGCTGGTGAAGGGTCTGGAGAACAAGTCCTTTGAGGACCAGCTGAGGGAGCTGGGGTTGTTTATCCTGGAGAAAAGGAGGCTCAGAGGAGACCTGAACACTCTCTACAACTGCCTGAAAGGAGGTTGTAGGTGGCGGTTGGTCTCTTCTCACAGACAACCAGAGACAGGACAAGAGGAAATGGTTTCAAGGTGCACCAGGGGAGGTTTAGTCTGGACATTAGGAAGAATTTCTTCCCAGAAAAGGTAATTGGGCATTGGAATGGGCTGCCCAGGGAGGTGGTGGAGCCACTGTCCCTGGAGGTGTTAAAGAAAGACTGGATGTGGTACTCAGTGCCCTGGTCTGGTTCACAAGGTGGTGTTTGGTCACAGGTTGGACTCAATGACCTCAGAGGTCTTTGCAACCTAATTGGTGATCCTATAACCTTGGTAAGTTTGGTAAAATATTTACACAACAAATTCTATGCCCTGTTTATTTTGGAAGAACACAAATTATCTTCCACTTCTTAAAATGCAAGCAACCCACAGAAACCAAGTGCTTGAGTATTTGTGTTATTTTATCGGGATGCAACAGCGTAAAAAGGAATCCTGACAACACCAACCTTGCATGCTACTTGGAGTTTCCATCTCATCTGCAAGAACTGTGGACACCATGATGGGCTGCTGGAGATGGGGAGCATACATGAAAGGAACTGGCTGGACCACAACAGGCTGTATAACTGGGAGTATCCCAGGGCTCCTCAGTCCGTGGCGTGAAAGAGCAGCGGCCATTACAGGTGGGATGGTTATTGGCATAGAAAGAGGCTGTACTCCTGGGGGTGACGGTGAGAATTTACTGAGAGGTGAGCTGGGTGAGGACAGAGTCAATCCAGGGAAACTTCTCCTATGCGCAGTCTGAAATTTTAGTGGGGAAGGAGAACTTCCAGCTGAAGGTGGTGAGCTCCGCTTGTTTACTGTAAGGTCTACTGGCTCCATCTGGATTCCATTTGATAGTCCTTCAGGGTTTGAGTAGAATTTATTGGGCAACATACTTGGTGTAGAATAAATGACGCCGTATTTGTTTGGCTTCATTTGGTCCATGTAATTGGATGGGTATGACTGCCAGAAGGAGTGGAAAAGAAATACAGAAAATCAAAAAATAAATCAAAACATACACACAGCTACTGCTGAAAAAGAAAGGCAGCCAATAAAACAGGCAAAACGAAGAAGCACTTTAATGTACTTTCTAAATAAAAGTGAATTAAATTAAGCCTCAGATTCCACACACAGGAAGTTAATCAAGTTCTGATTCACTGTTTCAGAAGCAATGTAAAACAGATTATGAAAACAAATCTTCAAGGCTTATTCAATAACTTTTCTCCCTTTAAAATTGCCTATCTTATATTAAGCTGTACATTTCTTAACTGACCTGGGAAACACATCTGCTATGCCAAGCATATAACTATATACTGAGGATCATCAATTCTGGCAAGAGGGGAGTTCAGTTGGGCTTAGAATTGCAAGTTTGGGTCCAAATCAAAATTTCAAATTAACTGAAAAACAATCATCACTAAAGAAAGAAATTAAGAACCTGAACCCTACAATCAACACAAAATACTCAGCTGAACTATGTAAGTAGGTGAGACACTCAAGGGTGGAAAAGATAAAATCTAAACCTTTCTAAACGATTTTTTTCAGATATAAAGCAGCTAACTAGCCAATCTAATTTTGGAAAATTAGTACAAGGATAAAGATTTGGTGTGTTGCAAGAATATTCCTGCTAGTAGTAGCTAGCACTTCCCATTACAATATAAACACTGAAGCTAATCTTCACCTATGTGATGATCTCCACAATTTAGTAATAATTTATTTACATATATATATGTATTATATAAGTAACACACATATCTAGTGATTTTTGTAAACCAGGAAGTATTAACATCAACTGCAGAGTGCAGTATTAACAAATATCTAGACCAATACTGCATTTAAAAACTGTTGAAAACAGGCTGTTAGCTAACAGCTAAGTCACAATGGAAAGTGATGTGATACTCTAACATAGCAGTAAGACACAGAAAATGTAATCCACAGAAATTTTTAGTTGTGTTGTCAACTTTTTGAAATAAAATGCTATCTTTGGATTTTAGGCAAGTAAACTAAACTTAACAAACTAATTACATCTTTGGCCACCAAAAATATTTTGATGAGTGGGATTTAAAAGATATTCAAAATGGTATAAAGTGAAACTGATCAGAAGCATAAAACTACCGTATTTTTAAAAAAATATTTCCATAACATTTAAATTATTTTTCTTGCTGGGATGAACACTTCTGTCAATACACCTTCCTGGTTTCTTACCTCTGTCTTCCCTGTGAGGGAACACTTGGTTCATTTTAAAGGGCAATATTAACTGGAGGTCTTTTTGCAAAATGACACAAATGTAATTTTCTTCTTTTCAGTTACTGTTTGAAATAATGAGTTTAGAAAATATTAAATTTTCCTCCTGTATTCATAACACTGTGATAAAACAACAAAGCTGAGTCACTCAGTCCATATAACATTCAAATAAAGCAGCACACACAATGGTGAATAATCTTCAGACAGTAAATAGAATCTCTGAAAGTTATATATTCTCTTTATGGCTATTCTTACAAATGCCATCTCTAGAAACATTTATCTTTGATGGTAATTGGTTTGTCAGAATTTTATTAAATGCCATTATTGCAAGAAGTGCTGTGTGTAGACTCCCCAGTACCGCTGAGCCAAGCAATGAAATTATTAGCATTTTAAGTGATGGAGACCACTAAATATTGATATAATAAATTATTTAACAGCATTTAGTATCTATTAAATCTGATCAAATTATGGGCATAGCCAAAAAATCAAAATTTTAACAGCTAAGAAACACTAAATACTTCTGTTAAAACTCCTGTTACTGGTTTGCAGTACAGAGTTCACCCAGCTTTAACAAACTCTAAACATTCCACCAATAAGCATCAGTGAATTTAAAGTGCTGCAGGTTTGTCAGGGATGATCACAATGCCATTGCCTATGAACTTTTCTTCCATTGCAAGAATGCTAAAAAGGAAAAAGCCTGTGAAATTTAAATCTCCAGGAATGCTTTTGGCCAATGGGTCTATTAAGAACAAGCATCCCTAGGTGTAACCTTATCCTAAGAATACCTAGGTGGGAATTGGAGGAATAACTGTCTGGATACTCACATAGTTTATGCAATCTTTGATGGGGCAGTGATAATGACTGTGATTGATTTTGGTGCACACCCTCCAAAAGGGTAGAAATGCTGCTGGAGACTAGGCAAACTGGTCTTCTGGGACTTTGGGCAGCTTCCAGGTAGATTCCCCCCTCCCTGGTAGGGAGGCCAGCAGAATACTCCCACAGTGAGGACTGGAACACTCACTTTTGGATGGGTGATTAAAAATGCCAAGATTCAGTCATATACAAAGATAAAACCCTGAAGTAGTTCCACAGGTGCTTTGTTCCTTTGTAGCTGTGCATTCTGCAAGGCCAAAGACTGAAAACATTTCTAGCTGAACCTCTTTATATATGTATTATAACCCTTTAGACCTCATTATATTATATACTACATTGGCAATATTTAGATACCATATTATCAATAAATCTAATCATCATGACCCACATCATCAGTGTCATACTTCTTGTGCCTGACCAAGTCTTCTCTCTACTACTCTGCTACACAGAGAAAAACCGTTTATTCCAATTCAAACAAAAAAAGCAACTTGTTTCACCAAATGGTAACTGGTATTTGTCCAAACGTTTAAAAAGTCCTCGCAGCAAACAGGCAGTCCTTTAGGTAGGACTTGGATGACTTTGTTGGTAGTTCATTAAGAACTATCATAATATATGTTCAATAATTCATTTCAATAAATGGCATGAGCTGTTGGCAGAGTGATGAAATAGTGTGGGTGCAAGCTTCAGTCACCTGAGAAGTAAGTTAATCCTTTCAGCCACACACCCTGAAACACAGTGGTGTCAAAACCATTACTAGTTTCCTCCTTCCACTCCAGCTACTGTGATGTTTTAAAGACAGACAGACTTTACACCTACAGTGTACATTCAGACAGAAAAGTGAGTTATTCCTAAGAAGCTTAATTTTATCTGGCCTCCAATGAGTCTATCAGAATGAAACATGCAATACAAATAATCCTGATTTTAGATTTCCAGGTTATGTTAGCCCATACTGCTCTGCTTAGCGCTTCTCAACATCACACTAACAGTTTCTCTCTCATTCCACCTCCTCAAAAGGTGGTCAAGAAAACAAACTCACTCGGTGGCTGCTGTCCTTTCCTATGTTCTCTCCATATCACAATACCTCCCTGCAGAGGTGTCTCCAGAGCAGTTTCTCTTGTGGCACCAGCGCTCCAAGGAAGGCACAAGAAGAGCCAAGAAGAGCTGGGGATCTCAAGGGCTTGGGGCTAAGCAGCCTGTGTGTGTCAGAAGCTAAAACACATATGGTCCTCAGCCTGAGGGAAAACAAAGCAGTGTCCAGTGGTGGAAACTTCAGAGACCATACTTTCCTCTGGACTTTCTGCTTTTTCTTTTCTGCCTTTTTTCCCCCTTATACAATGGCAAAAAGAAAAACATACAGATGTGGTAAAATGCTCTGAGTAGTCTTTAACAGCTGGTCACAGTGATTACACTGATTTATGAGAAGACTCCAGAGATCAATGCATGGAAGGCACCACATCACAAGGAGAAGGATAAGGTACAGAATAATCAGTATTTGGAACTCCAGTCTTGAAATGCACTTGGCTCAGAAATGCTCCCTTGTTCTTCCCATTGCAGTTTTTCCTTCATCTGGGTCTGGGAAAGACTGTTTGCTCCTCTCCTGGTGAGCCTTTTGAGGGACTGACCTTGCCCATCTGGCAGAAGCACACAACTGTTTGGGGCACTTGTGTGTCTTGTGCAGAACCCCAAACCACTACAGAACCCTCTTTGGAAGATGAAGGCAGATGTGCATAAAAGGTGGCCCAAAAGAGAGCAATGACACCTCTTTTGTAAAATCAGCCTCTTTTCTGATTTCAATGCACACCATTAGATAATCTTAGATCAGAGCAGATAATCACCACTAATCTTAATATAGTTACACAATAACTGTGATTAAAGTGACAGACAGGCTGGCCAATATTAAAGCTCTTTCTTGACCCAAATATTGGAATTCTTTCAGTGACAGTTATTTTTCTATCATTACTCTCCAGCAAATAAATCCCATGAAAGTCAAACTGTAATTTTAAAATGCATATAAACTTAATTCTCAGAAGTGTTATTAATAGCACTGAAGAAATCAGACTGCTTACAGATGCGTTTATATTTATGAAAATTACTCTTTATTTTAAACAAAACAGGAAACAAACTTTGAAAGATGCTATTCAGAGCACAAGTTTAATACATACTGAGTTATGTACAGTAACTTCATCCTTCTAATGGATCAGCCTTTCTAGGGGTGTGGTTTCATGCTACACTTAATATGTTATTGCAGGCTACTGCTGAAAGGGGAGGTCCTGTTCTCTTATTCTTCCCCGTCCCCTTGCTCTAATACTGAGCAGCTGTACACAAGTCAAATCAGCTTCCTGATCTGACAAAAAAAAAAAAATTTGGTGGGTTAGCAATTCTGACCATTCATTGTGCTGAACCAAAGGTTCCAAATCATTCTAGGACCACACAATTCTTCAATCACACAAAGGAGACACAAAGCTGGTAAGCTGGTATGGAGGGAGCAAAGTCAAAACCTTTCCTTTCAGCAGCAGCCTGTATCATCACAATTCTCATTGTACTGCTACCACCTACATGTGCCTGCTGCTGTTGCTTATCAGACTCTTCTCTGAGATGACCCAATACTCTAAGTTCATGGACAACTGACCCAATTTTAAAGAAGTGTCTTTTCTTCCCCCTTTTTCCCCCACATTCCTTCTCCACTGCCCTAGTTCTCATTTGTTCATTTGGTAAAGTAGTGCAACCAGTTTATCCAGCAAAAAGCCATTGTTGGTTTGCGTTTTTGCAGGATTAATTTTCTGCAGTTTAGAGCAGAGTTAGCCACAGGCACCTGCTAACACAATCAAGAGAAAAACAGGCACAACAAAAAAGCTGTTCACATAGTTCAAAGGTGTAACATTGAAACCACAGGCTACTGCCACTTCACCATGAAGTGTGGCAACTTCATTTCAATCCATCTCCATCAGCAGCATGAACTACAGAGATGATATTTAACAGAGCAGTGGTTTAGGAATACATGGGTGCTCTCTCCTCTGATAGGCAACTGGTCAGTCATTTAAGGCAATAAATTAATAAACGACAGGAAGTTTTCCTAGAACGTGGATCTGATTGCACTAAGAGCAAAATATAGCTTTCCTAAGCTAGTCCAAAGCTTAATTACATCTCATTATGCATCTAAAGGTAGAAAAACTGAAGCAGTCTTTAGGGCCAATATATTTGAAGTCTTACCACTGAAACAGGCTCCATGGCTTCTTGCTTGATAGGGACCGGGTCAAACATTAGCATCTTTTTAATTCACCTATTCTGATGCCTCTGAGGTTCTGTCCTGCTGCGGAAAGACAAGGTGTTAGAAAGCCACAGGAAATACCCAAATCAACTTTCTGAATTGTAGAGAATTTACTATTTTTTCAGATTCAATGTGAATATTTATCCATCTTTAACACAGATTTTTAACTCTTTGATTAAATGTATTGCAAGCTTTTTCTTTCCAAATTGATATTGAAACAGAGGGAGATCTGCTCACTTTAATGAAAGTCAAATTGAATTTTTGTGATGCATGTCAACACACCAAAACCACAGAATTCTCACTTTCATTAGCTGTCAAAGTGTTTTAACACATCACAGTTTAGACCAGACATTTCTCACCAACATTACAACCTCAGAATAATCTTGTTTATATGACTGAACTGATTCTTGAGAGGATCTCCTTTTCCAAAGAGTCCCAATAGAAACACTCAATAGATCACATACAGTGACACTGATATCAACACAAAAAAAAGATTAAAATTCAAGACTAACTTGGACTACATTCAACATGCTACAATGACTTAACAGAAAAAAATGGCATTATATTATATTATATTATAACATAATAGATTTACTGACAATTCAACAATTATTTATGCTAACTATGCAAAATAAAAACACTTTAAAAAAATCTGCTTGCATTCTGTGCAGCTTCAGGGTTTTTTTCTACAGTGTTCAACCTTACTTGTCCCATCTCTAAATGCCTGAAACAAAAGTATTAGCACAAAGCATATCATAACTGTCGTACTACACATTTGCCATGGGCATCTTGGAAAGTTGCTGGGAAGGAAAGGAGACACCTCTTCTGGGTAAAGCCACGAGAGTACCCAGAGAAGCTAAGGGGAGGCAAAGGGAAGTTGCTCACAATGACATTCAGATGTTGCCAAGCTGTTTATAAATCACTCGAGGTCGTACATTGTATGACTGATGTCCAAGGAGCAAGTTTTGACCGGACACACTGTAAAGTTCACAGCCCTGCCTGGAAACGGTACAGCCTCTTTTAAGATGCGAGGACAAAAGTAAATGACACAAATTCAGTTTGGCCGGTAGATGGCATTGGAAAGAAGCAAATACAGCCAGGTCCACCATCCCCAATTCACCCCGCAGGACAGGCTGAAGGCTCACCAACAGACCTGTAGCTGTGGCTGGGAAATTCTCTCAGAAATGTAAATGAACATTTAAAGATGTACCTGCCAAACTAAAACAATTCTAATTAGCCTACACTAATGAACGATTTTGCAGTCAACATGTGTTTATAAATCAAAATTTGTTAAGAGCTTCCAGAAAAAGATGGCATGAGCTGTTACAAGTCTGTCATTAGTTACTCAGGTACATAAATAAAGTTTAAAGACTTCTGGAAATATATTACAACACTGTGCACTTTGAATAATGGAAACAAACAAGTAGCAGAGTAAATTATAGTATCTTCGTAATTCACCTTATAAAAGTTGAAGGCCTGACAAAAACAAATGGCAAAACTAAGTGAAACAAATAATGCAGCTTAATGCCATTTCCAGTTTAAAGTTAGTATGTAGTTTAGTTTGAAAGCAGTTGTGTAAGATGGCACTGTTTGCTAAAACTTGTGATAATTCTGTAAATACCTTAAGTATGTTTGTGAGAAGGTTATTAATTATACTATTGTCTTTGAATTGTTATTGTTTAGATAACTGTTACCTAGTTATCTTTTTCAGGTTTCAACATGTCACACAGCTAGAACTAACATTTCAGAATACTGACTTGCTAGAAAATATATCTACGTATCTATGCATCATTCATATTCTTGCACATTCATCCACACTGTGAAAGCAGAAAAGTTATACTTTTAGACATGAAAAAAGTTTACACTAAAATGCAGCCACTCAAGAGCTCCTACATAGGACTTTGGAATTAATTCCTTTCAGGTTTCCAGAAACCTTTGATTTTTAGCTTGTATGTGCAGGGACAAAGTAAGATATCAATTTTACTTTAGTGAAGGAAGAAGGGAGAAAAGAAAGGAAAAAGAGGAAGAGGGGGGAAGAGGGGGGAAGAGGGGGGGAAGAGGGGGGAAGAGGGGGGAAGAGGGGGGAAGAGGGGGAAGAGGGGGGAAGAGGGGGGAAGAGGGGGGAAGAGGGGGGAAGAGGGGGGAAGAGGGGGGAAGAGGGGGGAAGAGGGGGGAAGAGGGGGGAAGAGGGGGGAAGAGGGGGGAAGAGGGGGGAAGAGGGGGGAAGAGGGGGGA